>NC_083769.1:28198813-28498813 GCF_963514075.1 Conger conger
TTTTCATTTATTAACAGTAGAAATTAAAATAAAAAGCAATCTCGATTTGCAGAAAGATCTCATGTTTAACTTCTGGTTCTGATTCTGGTTTGCTTCTGTTCTCCAGGATATTAATTGTAAAAGGCTTTTTGACCAGGGGTGCTGCCCAAATTTTTGTCATCGTGGTAATGGTGCGAAAGGTCTTTCATTTTCTTTGCACATATGTGCTAGTGTTCATGGTGATACTGATGCTTATTCACCATGCTGGCATTTTGGAACAAAGCCGTGTCTTTTCAAGTGTGATATATACCTGTATAACAGTAAGGGAGATCAAACCATCTATCTGCACACCTAACTGCCCTCCACAAAAATATGTTAGCCCTTTATAAAGAAGTAAGCTGCACCCCTTCCATTACTGTTATGAAAACATAACACCCCAGTTATGGAGTTCTGGTTGTAGTGGTTATAGCAGATGGATATCTACACTCAACCTACACTGAGTCATAAATGGCAAAAAAAAACATGCTGTTGCTGAAATCTCATACATGGTTAAAATGAGATGTGATGTCTTTGGACACTTGGTCAGAACAATTATAGGCATAACATGGAGGAATTTTTAGTCTTGTTGTGGTCCTGTGTTTACAATCAGAGACATCTCCTCCTCCGTCCTCAACCCTGCCCGCACTAGCTGTGGCTAGTGAGGAAAAGGAACAACAAGGTGGACTCTGGCTCTTAAATGAGCCTGTCTGCTTGCCATTTCGCTGTAGGCCTGCTTTTGTTCCTCCACCTCTGCCATTGCAGTAGCAAGATAGCTACAAATGCTGTGCTGAAACCTGAGACTCATTCCAATCACATATTTTTCTCCTCTTTTTTTCTTGAAAAAAAAAAACTCGAAAAAAGAAGTCAAAATGTCAATTATGCAAATAGAATGTTCTTGATCCTTCAAACAGCAGTTAGTGGCCACGTTAGTTACAGACATGGCAGATGCCTGGCAGATGGGGAGAGATGTGTCCACAGGTTGGTACGTTATACATCAGGCTTGCAGAAAAAATACTTCCACAAAGCATGCAATCATGTTTCTTGACTCAAAGGCAAGATTGGAACTTCTACTTCTAGCTAATAGAAAGAACATTTAAAGGGTTGGAATGTCCTTAAAGATGGTGGACCTTTTTTCAGGGTTAAAAAAAAAAAAAGTGAAAAATAAGCGATTGGAATGAGCCCCTGATCCCACACCACAGGCTTTGTGGCCACACCCACCATTCTGCATACAGAAGAGTGCCACGCCTAAAAATGTCCCAGACTCATTTTAGAATAATAAGGAGCACAGATTTGGTGCAGAAAGGTAGAGATTGTCAGTACACCATGGTTATGCCTCAGCATGGTTATTTTATTATATTTTCAAGGTACAAATCATGCATAGAATGCCTTTAATGCCAGATGACAGTCCTGGATGACGTCTCAACTGGACGATAAAGGCGTGGTCACTTCCACAATCCAATCAGCGCGGCCAGTACAAAATGTGGGCAGGGTTTAAGGTGTGTCTTGTACAGCGTGCGCCATGACGTCAGTGTCCGCTGACACAGAGTTGTTTTGGAGGAAGTGAGAGAGGAAGGAAAAAAGCAAGAGGGGAACGGGCTGCAATCTAGCTATCTACAATACTAAGCTGCAAGAAAGTGAAAAGGCAGCCACTATTTCGCAAGATAGCGTAGCTAACATTTTTTGTCTGTGCCAACACATCAGAACTCTAGAAAATAGGTCGAAAAAGCATAAAACGTGAGACAACGTAGTCGCGAGTTAGCTATTCTTTACACCAGTCCGCCGCCTTGAAGAAAATCTTGAAATCATTATTACCTTGCTAGCTATAGTGAGCTACTGTCTGTTTCTTTATCCACGGGAAGGGTGTCAGCGTATAAAATATTGGCAGCTAGTGTTGAAAATATATATATTGAAACTAAGATTCACCTTGATCTTCTGGAAGTAATCGGTAAGTTCAACAAACAATGCAATTTGCCAACATGGATGCTGGGACTGGGTAACGTTAGCTAGCGGGTAACGGGGAGGCCTCCTCAAACCGGAGTAAGAAACAGGGGAGACCGCTTTTTGAGTGATATATCGCTACGGCAAGTGCCTCATTTTTATTCGCGAAGCGTCCAACAGGCCTCTGAGTGCATACTTTTTGAGCACAGCTACAAATCAGATGGCTTAACGACGTTAATCAATAAAGTCGCTAACTTGCATGGCTTAGCTGAAATTCTGGCTAGCGAAATGACGAGATAGTTGGCTAAGTTAACATTTAGCTATAGCTGACTTGTCAAAATATGGGTCAGACGTTGTAACGTTAACTGTTAAAGACGAGCAAGGCCCATGGACACGTATTGGGACATTTTTAGAATTAATCTACGTTAGCTGTATTTTAATCTAATGGTTAAGTTAACTTACAGTAACGTACAGTTAGCTAGATAGCTGGACAATGTTTGTTTCACAGTGCCATTAAGGATAACTGGTTAATTGGTAATGTAGCTTGCAAATTGCCAGCTTGAAGCGAAGTTAACTTAACTGATGGAAATGGAACTTTATCATTTTGTATCCAAAATTAAAGGTGTGACGATGGCTCGCTTTTCTGGCTGCACTTGCCTCTTTGACGATAGGAATTTGTGCCAGTTCTGAAGCATGCTAACATTAGCTAGCTAGCTTAAGTTGCCTACAAACCAAGGTCTGGTTAGTTCGCTTAGTATTGAATGGAACGTAGACTGTCCATCAACCATCCGAGGGCTGTAACACAAGTTTAAATATAACCCATTTAATATGCTTGACGTTAAGCAACTTGCTGCCTCCATGGCTAGCGGTGCAAGAACTTAAGTTTTCCCCATGTGATCCGATTTTCTGGCATATCATGAGTTGCAGATTAGACTGCAGCCACATGAAAATTACACTAAGGAAGTAACTTTGCTAATATTAGCCTTCCGTGTATACATTGGAGTGTGGATAATGACAACACCTTTTGGCTTTCTGATAAGCGAGCTATTTATACTGAACTATATAAAAATATACACACACACACACACACACACAATTTAATTATTCAATCAGCCTGGCGTTTCTCATAGTGCCAACGTCAGGGTGATATAATTAATTTAGCGTGAACACAGCCTGTTTCGTTGGCGAATAATGGCTGGTCGGACAGTCCTGTGTCCGTGATGCCGTGATGATTGCGTGTTCTGTGTTGAAGCATATTGATAAGATATGTGGTTGCTCTTCTCGCCTTGTAAGGTCGCACTGGGTAAGAGCTTCTGTTAAATATCTCTGTTCTATGAATGGAAATTAAATCGTAGACGTTATATTTAAATATAAAAACGCCTGGGATAATTGAGTAGATCTAGAAAAGTATCTGTAGCTAACGTCTGCCACTTTCAAATCATGGCTATAATTCGTCGCACTGCTCGAACCCTTTAGCTGAGCAGGACAAGCTACACCAGCAAAACATTCAGGAGACATATGCAGCAGTACTTGGTGCCTTTGATCAGTATTTAGCCTAAACCAAGACCCGGCCGTTACGGGAGGTCCTGACGTTTGTAATCAAATCGAAAGGAAGCAAAGATTTCACATGTAGCAGAATGATGACTGTGATTCAGTGAGCTTGGATTTTGCAGTGTCATCTAGCCGTGCTTTGCTGTACTTAATGGTCTGTCTCTTTCTGAAGGAAGAAGTGGCAAGTGATGGAATAATTTGTTTGGGGATATATAATGTATGTAATAGATTTTTGGTTGTCCACTTAGGAATGGTGTGCATACAATGTAATTACAGATCACATACAAATGTGCAGAACGTGTATTAGGCTGTGTGGTGATTGAGTGGATTATTGTGCATTCAATTTTCTATTTAGTTAACTAATGCAATCTGGTCTGTGTATGTTCTTCAGGTTTGAAGTATGGTCCCTTTCCTGTTGCTTCATAAGTAATGTATTGTAGAATTGAGGGAAAACAAATGCTTGATTTAATGTCTTTTTATAGACATGATATTGATATGTGACATTGAGTGACATTGAACCTGTTTCCTTGCCATGTATGGCCCTGGGGTGCTATTCGTTGCTTTCATGCGTTTGCATGTTCTCCATGTTCTCCATGTTCTCCATGTTAAGTGTTGTATTGAGAAGGCATACAGCCACATATTGACTTATTTTGGGTCTGGTCTAACTGTACTAGACACCAGGACAGTACATGGAATGGAATAGAAAAGAAAACAACTTAATTTTCCTGCCTCAGTTGGACAATAATCATTTGGTATCACCAAATAAGATAAAAGCATTACATCAATACGACAGGTCTCATCACCACCATAGGGAGAAGTGTTCTTAAAGTCACCTGTGTGGGTTTGAGTGAATTGCATTCTATCTGAGGGGTAGTCGCAGCTTGTGAAATTCTAGCTGACGAGGAGATGGGCATGGGCAGTAGAGCATGACCTGAGTACCAGAGGCAAGGGGGCTTTCTTTGTGCTTCTTCTCAGGGACATAAAGTGCCACTAAGCAAGAATTTTCTGTTGAAACCAAGGTGAACAAAACCCTGTTTCTATTAATCGGGCTGTGGTTTCAGTTCATCTTATTCAGCAGAGTGCTAATGCGCTGCTGAGACTTTGTATTGCCTAGCAGTGGCGATGTAATTGCAGAACCTTTAATCTCTGTACACTTGAGACAAGGAACTCTGCTAATGGCTCATTTTGTACCGCTTTGGTCCGTTTCTGATTCACAGCATTCTTGGTGAAAGATCATCACATGTAGGCTAATTACACAAGGTTGCCTGGTCTCTGCGTGTCATCGGCTGTAGTAGGCAAGGAGTCTCCCTCCTACCACGTCAATATGCAGTGATTGCATTTCTGATGTGCTCCTGACTGCAAACCTGTCTGTGCCTGCGTTTCTCTCACCCAGTTGCTTCACAGGAAAGTGGCCGGGACATGTGGGGCAATGCTGGAGCTGCAGACTCGGGCCAGGTTGGGAAAGACTGAAGGGCATTTTGTTGTTGTTTACCTCCTCTGGCTCGTGTAAACGGACACGTCGTGTCCCCTGACTGTGCTTCCTGTTCGGTTGGCAGGGTTACGCCTGGATGACTGACGGTCTGTCAGACGGTTTAAGTGAGAGAGTGCTGTACTATTCCGATTGCGCTTCCGTACATGTCTTGCAACAAAAAGTAGCTGAAGCGTTATTTTTGGAAAAATTGAATTGGGTGACATTAAGAACATGCTGTTCTAAAAGCTTTCTAGAACCTACAGGCTTCCCCCTCGGACAATATGCCCTCCAACATATGATACGAGGCGAACATCTGTGCCCTTTCGAGACGGAGATTTCCTTTGTTTGTGAGTATGTGAGGAAATGGTATTTTTGTGTTTGTATGATTGATGGGTTTTGCGTGTTCATGTGTGTGTGTGTGTGCGCGCCTGTGCGCTCTGCTCCTCGTGACTGCCGGCAGCTGAGGGAACACATGACTGGAGTGAGGCTGAGCAATGCTGAGAGCAGAACAGCTCTGAGCCCTGTGTGCACACTTCTGCACTCTACTGTGCCACCCACCGGCGCTGGAGCTCACTGCTCAGCTGACTTTTTCCTTCTCCTTTTTATTGCATTCGATCCTTTTTTATTATCATTCCATCAAAGCACTCCTCACACAATCTCATTTTCCCTTTTCTCCCTCAATGTCCTTCAGTGACTGCCCTGGACACTCTGTCTTATCAGTCAAGATTGTACGTGCACATCCTAATAATCAAGGTGCCCGGCTGGAAAGGACTGGGGCGCTCCAGTAGGCCATGTCACACAACCCCAGCATGCATCTGCATTGATCAAAACGACGCCATTTTGGCAGTAATCCAGGAGCGGCACCGATTCGGCACCATTCTTTTCAGTTTCATAGTTTAATTTGGTCGTTGTTGTCCGGTATGCCAGAACAAGCAGTGACAAGGAGATGTTGAAACGGATATACACAGTTAGCGTATGTTGACTGACGTAGTTCTTCATGGAACCACAGTCGACAAGGTCTGTGAATGTTTGAGAGTAACCATGTCATTTTATTTGCTGTTGAGGATTTTGAATGTAAGTTCGATCATAAATGCTGGTGCCATTGAGGTATGTTGCATCAGGGTGAGTTGCAGCTGCTATCTAAAAGAAATATATCCGCAAAATTGGATGGCACTCCGGGTTAGAGGGGAATTTTTCGGTGAACGGCCCCTTGTCTAACCAGGACCCATTCCACTCACTCTTTCAGTAATGACCGTGCAGGTTCTGATACTCCACAGCTGAACAGTCATGGCAGATCCAGCCTGTGTCCAGTAGTAGCCTTTAAAGACTGAGTGGTCACTGGAGTACGTGGAGGGAAAGTTAAAAATACTGGCTTATTGTAGGTCAGGAACTTTCCCCCATTCTTTTGATCGCTATAAAAAGCACCCCAGGAGCATGGTAAGGGTTACTGATTTTTTAGCCTGTCATGCTTATTAATATACAGATTAATGTCTTTTTCATTGAAGAAAGTGTGTTGTAAACTTTTGAGCATTATACTGCCACAATTCATTTCCTCTGTGGTGTAAATCTAGTCCAGTGTAGTAATGTGACATTCGGTGTTCTATAATAAAAAAGCGTGCACAATGCTAATGCCTTTTATGTGGTCTAGGGATGGGCATTTTCAGTATTTTCATGTTTTGGTTAACTGCCGACATTTAATCGATGAACCGGTTAAAAATCTATTTTTATAAGCGCCGCAATAGGCAATCATGCTGCAATAGGCTGGACCACAGCCAAACCAATAAAAGTCAGTACAAGCACATTAATTAGATGTATTACTGCACAACAGGGGCATTATGGCGAAAAATATCTAAATGAATGTATGTTTGCACAAATGTCTAAAGCAGTGTATCACCGATAATATTTCCAAACTCCAAATATTTTGAAGGCATGACACTGACAAGCGGGGATTGAATGAAAATGGCAGCTCTGAACATCAATACCAAGATATTAAGCAGTAGGCTACTCGCTGAACAACAGATATTCTAGCTATAGGACACTACCTGAGGAATGGCACGGAACGGCTCCTGCCTGCTAATACGTGACTTTGCACTTTCTCCCAAGTTGAAAAAAAAGGAAGTTGTGGTTTTCGGCCGGTTGCCCGTTTGCGTGGAAATGTAACAAGCAACCAGTTTTCCCACATTCATTTATGGCTAGTCCACTATTGTTCAAGGACACTTCCTTTTGTTTTAATTTTACAATTGATTTGGTGTTCCTCCCAGCCACGGTCCGCTATCGCAAAATCCTATCCAGTTGTTTGAGCTTGAAGGCTGGCAATACCACTTGTAGAACTGAACTTCAATCTCTTGAAGTGTCGTTTTTCCCTTAAAACCAAGCTGGTTTTTTTTTTCATTTTCTGATTCTAATCAGATTTAAGATGAGAAAGTAACGTTACAGACGCCAGGATGGTCAGATTTTATCTTTCCAAATTTATCTTTGTTGTAGTCTTTTTCCTTCTCAACCTGCACTGTAATGATATTGCGCAATGTTGTTTTCTGGCTCAAACAATTCCATGGGCTCAAGAAAACCTTTATTTCGCTTACCAAAATGAAGAGGCAACATGTCCTTGCGAGTGACATAATATGCTCCTTTCTGGTTCAATCGCGAGTGCGAATTAGAACCTAAGTTTGATGTGACATATTTACAAGTTTTTACACATTATCCTCTTCAAAATGTTGCTTGCCATCGCCTACTCCTCTTTTGAGTCAGTGGTGCTGAATCATGTTAATTTGGCTATTCTGAAATTCTACAACCCCACTGCTGTAGGCTGCCGACATAATACCCAATAAATGCACCACTTAGAGGACTTTGACGTTGTCTGGGCTTTCAGTTTGTCTGCTGGTTTTTCAGCATGCTGCACTTTGGATGTTCGTCTGCCTTCCCCGGTCTTTCCATGCCATGATATTGGGCTATACATTATTGGTATTTGGCAGACGCTCTTATCCATAGCGATATGTGCTCATTGTGTTTCTCCCCTGGAACAGGTGCAAGACAGACTCTGCCTGTGGTTTTATTTCCAGGCCACAGTCATGGTAACGTGATCCATGGGAGATTTTCGTGCCAATGTGATCCGTGGGACATTTTCGGAGGGATGGAATGGGCTACACTCACAGTTCCCAATGAAATGCACAGTTACCTTTGGGAAATATTGAAGGTGCTTTGTTAGACAAATACATCCTCTGAAGCCTGAATTTAGTGGTAATCACAGCAGTCATGGCTGGATGTAGTTCAGAATTCTCCATGGAAACCTACTGCAGTTTTCAAGAGCATGATGTGCACTCTATGACACTTAATGCTAGTACACTCACTGTGGTTTTTCAGCCTATTCATCTCTTTTTATAGCCATTACAACTTTGCTTTGATACTTAAAATTTGGCACCGCATGCTGAAATGAATTAAACACCTACGACCATGCTGTGTGTTGGGTACTTGCACACCAGAACTGTTCTGCCTGTGCACCTGGCTGTGTGCCGCAAGGCAGTTTCTTGCCTGAAATCTCGCTCAGTGTTGTGTATCTGAACCCACGGGGAACCTCTTCCAGATGGTGGCCAATGAAAAATACACGTTCAATAGTGTAATGTGTCAACAGGAAGCAGCAGGTTTCTATATGTGGTGTTCACTGAAAGATACATTTTTATGTCTTTCTCAGAATACGAAGTCGGTCCCTCATTTATGGACACTTTCATTGTCCAAAACAAGTATTATAGGTTATAACTTTTGTCCAGAAACATTTCAGAAAAGGCATTTAATGATGGTTGAACATTCATGCATCATATTTCTGTGTAAAGATTTCAGAAAGTCTCATATTAAGAAACTGTTTATCCTGAAGGCATGTCATTTTATCTACATGAAATCAAAACCTTTTTTGCATTTCCCTTAGTTGGGGAGGGAGAATTATGAATATTAATTTGCACTGTATGTTTGTGACAGTGTGGTTGTGTTACGGATGTCTCTTGTTCATGAATGTGAACTAATAAAATTTGTTCACATAAATGTGGACTAATAAAATTTGTTCACATAAATGTGAACTAATAAAAATTGTTCACATAAATGTGAACTAATAAAAAGTAGTTGACTGTATATCTGTGCAAAGTCTAAAGTCTAAGCCTAACACCAGTATTCTGGGGTGCAGTGTCAATACTGTTTTAAAATTAAATAATTTGTGAACAGTCAAATAAGTAATGTTTAACAGGATACACTAAAAGCATGTCTTCTCAAATTCAAGAGATGACTCTTTGGTAATATTATCAAAAATAATGAAATTTCCGGTTTATAAATATCGAGAGAAAGAAAATACTACAAAGAGCAGTGAACAGTTAAAAACTAAATAAATTCAATATTTGTTGTCACCTTTAAAACTGCATCAATTCTCTTGGGTTCCCTGTCCTGCAGCTGTATAAGAAAATTGACTGGTAGGCCAATTGTGCCAAAGATATTAGAGAACTTGCCTCATGCCTTCTGTAGACTTGGGCTGTCTCACTTGCTTCTGGCTATCCAGGTAATCCCATACAGCCTCAATCAAGTTTCTTTTATCTGAAAAGTGGTTACTTTATTTGACAAAATAAAAAACATTCTTTGGAAAATGAATCTCAAATTTGCTCTTTCTACTGACACATTCAGAAAACAAACAAAAAAAAACATCTATGACCAAATTTACATAACATAAATCTAGGGTGCCTAAGATTTTGCACAGTACTGTTTGTGTGGGTTGTTTCACACTGTAGTCAAAATGTTGGGTTTTGCACATTTTCACAAAGGTTTATAATGTGCCTCTCCGCATCATTCTGTTGCTGTGGAATTTCCCACGTACAATGGCAGAAGATTCAAAGCCAAGAATACATTGAACCATGGCCAGAACAGAAATGAGGATATAATTGAATCCTTATTCCATGCCAAGCAATGGATGGGCGACTGTGGCTTTGTACAAAATATTGAAGGTTTATATTGTTCAGTAATTCGTAGTAGTGGGTTCCAGGCTTTTAGAGCCTACAGCGCACTGAATGATGGGATTCATTTTTGTAACCAAGCTGTTATTAAGTTGTGGCCAGATATGAGCTCCAGTGTGGGGTTGAATCAAATTCTCATTAATATAAATAATTAATTATCTGCAATAAGATATATTTTTTCTACGTTGTATCATAACCCAATTCAACCCTACCCAAGACCCACGGGTTGGCTCTGACCCTCTTTAAGGGACCTCTGTAAGGTACGGAAGAATGATGGACAATGGATGGTGAGGAATACCTGTGTGATTACAGAAACTGCTGGTGATTTTGTGTTTTTGATTTTGATTTCAGTGCTTTGCAGTTGTAGGCTGTAGGGTGGGTCCGCTCTGGCTCAGAAATCACAGCTGAGTTCTGAGATGGTGACGCATACTGCGTGTGTCAAATTTCAAAACCAGTTTAGCGTGTCACTGTCTGCTCGACCCGTTCGCATCGCCCCACAGAAACCACGTGAGCCTTTGCTTGCATCACGCATGACTAATGCTTAATGAGCGTTACGCATGGAGTGCCCTGAAGACCTACTGAGATGCGTTTGTGTCCTCTCTCCCTAGCTGGGACAGAATGACGTCCAGGAAGAAAGTTCTACTCAAAGTTATTATCCTGGGAGACTCTGGGTGAGTTACATCGATATTGCGAAACCGCTTTATTTGTCAGTAATTATCTCAGAGGGCGTCTAAAGCCACATAGGTGCTCCCTCCCTGTTTCCCTGGCGTCCCACATACTGTATGTAATCTGACCCAAGTGCAGTCTCAGATAAACAAGTTTGATGTAGATGCGTTTAACTTGATGCCAGAGAAACCGTGGAGAGAGGACTGTGCATTGCAAGATGACAATAATCTCACTGGGGGAAGGGGACTCTGAGTATTCTGGAGGTTCCTTTATTTCAAAGCAATTTCCTGAATGTTTCACATAGTATTATGATACTCAAATTATGTATGCCATGACTTTGGCTTGCTCTTCAAGATTCGTCCGCAGCAGGGAAGGAGGAGTAGCTATATTTATGTTTCCAAGGATACATTTACCCCCTGTACATTATACATACCCTCCCCCCCTCCTTTTAGGGAAGTATTTAGACAATTGGCTGCTCAAATGTCTCTTGGAGAGGGGACTTATATTTCATTGTTAGTGCATAGAAGAGCAAGCAAAAGGTATATACTTCATTGTAGGACTGCCCTCCGCATGTAGTGAAAGAGAATCCACCCGACGGTGATGAAAAATCCCTTTAACTGTTTAATAGATCAAAAACCCTCTCCATGGGTTCACCACAAGATGCAAACACCTAGCAAGCCTCAAAAATAGAACGGGCAGGTTATGGACAGATGAGGAAGCTGAAGAGGGCTGCATTATTGGCCTGGCAGAGGGTCATAGACCAATAGGATTTACAAGGAAGCATTGAATATGATGACTTTATTTCAGTTTGTGTTCATTTGTCCAATTACTTTTGCTCCCCTAAAATTGGAGGGTGATGAAACGCATACCTCTGACCTGAATTGTCTTCTTCCCTGTTCCCTACTTTTTATTTTCTTCTCCTCCTTTCCCCCAATCTCCGTTTGCCTCTGTAGAGTTGGGAAGACTTCTCTAATGAACCAGTATGTGAATAAGAAGTTCAGTAATCAGTACAAAGCCACAATAGGAGCCGACTTCCTGACAAAAGAGGTGATGGTGGACGACAGGCTCGTCACAATGCAGGTACCACTTCCTGCCAGCTGCTCAATGCAGGGCGCTATACGCTGTGATGTCACAATAGTTATAACGCCCCTAATTAGGTTGTTTTTCAGAGTCAGAGGAGAGGAAGTTAACTCTTAACAGTCACTGTGCTGCAGCAATATAGCTATATACTTAGTCATTTCTGTGTTCAATAGAAGCTTTTGTGAATGATTATAAATGCATCAGCTTATAAACTAGCACTCATGGCAAAAGTGATACAATTATCAATAATTAAAGAAAACAACTATAATTAATTGAGAACAATTTGCCTATTTGAAACAATGATACAAAGTCAGTTGCACATTATAGATATATGACTGTGCAGTTTGATGGATGGGGGGTGGGGGGTATGTGGGAGAGAATCTGTGCAAAGTTCCGCACATCGATTCCGGACTGAGTACGTGAACCTAGAAAGAAGGAACAGAAACTAGTGGTGCTGACAAATAAGATGTCTTTAATGAACTAGATTGAATTCATTCATTGTATTTTGCATTAGTGGGGCTTGCGGTGTAACCTGGTGTACAGATACATTTCAGTTGCATATGTTGATTCTAATGCTATTAACACTACTGAAATAATTGAAACTATCAATTCTTAACCAAGTTGCCATTTCATTTTTGCCTTTTTTTGTTTGTTGGCATCTTGGGTCATAAAATCAAATGAAATGGTTATTCACAAAGTGAATAGTGAATGGTGAATTTCTTGCATTCAGTTAATATTGTAATATCGCTAAATCTAAACAAATATTCTTTCAGTGAACTTTCTGTTGCATACTTTCAGAAAGACAAGATCTTGTTTCAAACTCAATTCAGGGAACTTTAGTGGTGAGTAGTGTTGTAAACAGAATAAAGATCCACATACATAGGGAGACGGTAGGGACTGTCAGTTGTTCTAGGGTGCAGTGGCTGTAATCTTGCCCTTGTCTCAGATCTGGGACACTGCGGGGCAGGAGAGGTTCCAGTCCCTGGGTGTGGCGTTCTACCGCGGAGCGGACTGCTGTGTGCTGGTGTTCGACGTGACCGCGCCCAACACCTTCAAAACGCTGGACAGCTGGAGAGACGAGTTCTTGATCCAGGCCAGCCCGCGTGACCCCGAGAACTTCCCTTTTGTGGTGCTAGGCAACAAGATCGACCTGGAGAATAGGCAGGTGGGTGCTGGCACAACTGTGAGTGGCCTGTGTGAGGACAGGCCTGGCTTTGTCTCAACTTTTTCTGGAAATGTTCAGTTGGTTGTTCACATTTTGCAGACCTTACACTCAGCGGCTGTTTTAGAGTTATGTTCTGTTTCAGTGTTGAAAATCATAATGTACTTGAATAAATGAATTGCATAGCTCTTATGTGTCATAAGGAGACAGGTTTTTGGAAAGTGGATAGTAGGTAAGCACATTTGAATGGGTGATGTATTAAGTGCAGTTAATGTACAAGTTATATTTTTGAGATTCATTGGTCTAGAACACTTTTTGTTTTGTATTTTCATAAACTATTAAATGTTGGCAAATTTTTGTTTTAAAATCCATTTTTCCCAAAGTCCATTGGGAATGGGAATTCTAAGGTCATAAAATGATAGATACAGATCTAGCCACAGTAAAACTAGGCCTATATACAGACATAACCTTTTGTCTGTGCCATGTTAAATCATACCTGATTATACACATACTGTTGACTTTTTAGCCACAAAATTAGACATGAAATTGGAGAGAAGCATAGCCTGATAAGTACATGTAATTGATATGGGCTGTATAAAGCCAAATGACTGTATCAGGGAAGATTCCAGAAGGAAAGGCTTAAAGAACAAAGGTAGCCACTTGTTTTTATAAATGACTTTAATTTTCCACCTCATGCACAGAGAGAATAAAACGGATGCGTTTTTGCTTTAGTCCCTCGCTACACTGACAAATTATACAGGAAAGTGAAAGTACCAAATTTCAAAAAAAAAAAAAAAAGGAGTGGTTGCTCTTATTTATGAATTGGAGCGTTACATTGGCGGAAAGATTTGGAGCGCTGCGAATCCCTGTCCCTCAGGTAACGACCAAGCGTGCGCAGGCCTGGTGCCAGAGTAAGAACAACATCCCGTACTTTGAGACCAGCGCCAAGGAGGCCATCAATGTGGAGCAGGCCTTCCAGACCATCGCACGCAACGCCCTGAAGCAGGTAAGGGTCCGTGCTGGAGAGAGAGAGGGGGAGGAGGAGGGGCGCTGTTAATAGATCAGCGCAGTTAAGCCTGGTCTTGTGAATGCCACGCCTTTTGGGGGCACATTTCACTGTTTTGCACTGAAAACAATAGTAAAAGAAGACGCCAATGACAAAGAATAAAAGCTACAGCTGTAAAAATCCCCCAAAATATGTTTCTGTGCTGTGAACTGCACAGCCAAGGTATTGAAAACCCCGCAAGCATTTTACCAAATTTGCCATGTCCGATTAAATATGATTAGCTTTATGCTAATGCGCTGAGAAAACTAGCATGTCGCTAAATGTCCTCAAAATTGCGTTATGTAACAAATGTATGTGTAGTTTAAGCTTGTACATGTTTACTTCACCAGATGTAAGGAGAGTATGTTGCCAGACGGGTAGAATCTAGTGGATTTGTATCTCGTATCTCTGTATCTCGCTAGTTGGATTCTAGGGCGCGATGTAACCTAATCGGTACGCATTTTAGTTATATATTTTATATCTTTTGTGTTTTATTGCATTCCCTCTAGATTCAATATAGAAAAGTCCAGGAAAGTACCCATCTGTGTTGCTCTGATCAATTCAAGAGAGTTGACATGTTGAGCCCGTTAGGGGAAATGGTCACTGACTAGTGTCTCTGTCTTGGTCTTGGCTCCTCCCCTCTAAACCATTCATTTTCACTCCCTTTTCTCCCTCCCAACATATCTCCTGGCCTCTCTTCCCTCTTCCCTCCACCCATTTTATTATTGCTCATTGAATCCCACCATTTTCCTCTTTCTGTTCATCACTCCATTCTCTTTGTCCCTTCTCCTGGCCCTCTCCCTCCTCTCTTCCCCTGTCTCTTCCCTACTCCCAGGAGACAGAAGTAGAGCTGTACAACGAGTTCCCAGAGCCAATCAAACTGGACAAGAATGACCGAGCCAAGCCATCGGCCGAGACCTGCAGCTGCTGAGGGGGGCCTGGGACCAAGACTGTCCCCTCGGATTCTCTCTGGCCTTCCAAACGCCCCTTCTCCTGAGCACCTCCCAAAAACGCACACACGTGCCTGCACACACCCACACACACACTTTCTAGAGGCTGAATCCTCGGCCCAAAGAGCACTCAGAAATTTCATTTCAGACCTCTTTCCTAAAGCATAGCCCGCCTTGCCCTAACCGTTTTACATTTATCGCTCGACACCTCAACACAGATGCACTCTTTCCCCACCTTCTAGACCATGCCCACTTTTCCTGACCTCTGTCTGGCCAACAGTGAGGGGATGGGGGCTCTGAATTTAACAGGTCGGGGTGGAATTTTGTGGAGAAAAGTGTACCGGTCTGCAGCTGAGATTGTGTTGGCTTCAGTTTGTCCTGCAACTTAAGTTATTTTGGAAATTCACTTTCTTCTAAACGATGGCTGTTTTTGTGAGCTAGCTAAGTGGATTCCATTGCCTGGAATCTCTTGAGGAATAACCTGTTGTACTAGTCCGTTGTACTAGTAGGTTTTTTTTGTTTATTTTGTTTAGTTTCTTTTTTTTTTTTTATTGGCCTGGATTTAAAATCTCAAGGCAAACCGATGCTTGTGTATTACTTTGCACTTTGTTTGAAATGCCTTTAAACGTGGGGAGCACTCAACTAGTCCTTGCTCGATGGTGATGAAACGTCCATTTCAGTTCTGTATTAAACCTGCCGTCTTGGTCCTGGTGTTCTCCGCACCAAACTACACGTGTGTAAGAGGCAAGTCCACAGCCCCCTATGTAACAGACGGTAATAAAACCAGTTCCCCCTCCTTTCAAGATCTGCCATTCTGCTGGTTAGCCTGAATTCACATGAGAAATAATCGAACAGGTGTAAGAAGATATGATATTGTAAAGGAAAAAATGAAGTGTTCTGATTATTCGAAGATTATTAATACTACTTACCATTTAATACTACTACTATTACTACTGCTGTTGTCTTCTGTTTACTTTGTCAACCATCCTGTTTCAAGACTAGTTACAGATCAGACACAGCTTCTGATCCTCTGACGGTCAGTGTGGAAGGTCAGCTATGTACATTCAATCTCTCTCACACGGTCTCTGCAGGTAGCTCAGGTTGGTGAAAGATTTGTTAAGTGCTTGGTATTACTTTTAACTGATCAGATGCCTTTTCAGTCTGTTCATATACTCTGACTATGTATAAAAGTGTAATTGCGTTATGGGGAAAAACTCAAAACTGAAACAACATTGGTTATTCATCTGACAAAAAAAAAAAAAAAATCTCTTGTGAAGATTCATCACGGTATTATTAAATAAATAATAAATTCAATACCAATGATAAGTATTTGGGTTTCAAAGTAATAATGATAATAAAGGGTTATTGAGTAAATGATTTGTGATGCACTGTTTGTTTCATAAGAGTAAGGGGGATGTGCTGAAATGTGACCGGTCATATCACACCTGAAAAAAGATCCATCTTCAGTTGCTCCAAGAGCTGTGTATCTTATGAAACATTAAGCTTTTGACAAAATAATGTTGCCAAACATTTTATGTAGATTGGGATATACCTGTCATGTAACCACATAGGTAATAAATAAATAAAATTAACCATAACCTTTTTTCTTTTTTAAAATACACATTCCAGATTTTCCAGCATACAATTTCGCTGCTATAGAATTTGAACAAATTGATCATTTCAGCAGAAACTGGGACACTGTCCAGAGTGCACAACAGTTTGTCAGATTTTGGCTAAGCTTGTAATGCATTTGTAATGTTATCTTGTAATGCCCACAGGTATGATATGGACAGTATAGAAATCAGTTTATATTATTTTTGCCTTCAAGTTGCATTTGAATACCTTATACTTGAACATGAGTGGGTATGATAGCTGGTTTAGTTCATTGGAAATCAGGGACTTCACCCTGGGTAAATGTAGCCCTCTTTATTTTGCTTGTCTCGAGACGTGGCATAACACGATAAACACCATTTAAACCTTGCTGTGTTTTTTTTTTTTGTGGTCCAGAAATGTATGGATATAAAAATGTTTTTAAATCTCGGAATGCACGCTTTTATTAAATGTACAGGTATTTTTTTTTTATTTGGAATACATTTCTAAATTCTACATTTTGACAGTAGTTTGATTTGATTAAATTACAGTAAGACCATTCAGTAGATGATTTTGAGATTTTGTGTCAAGAACAATTTTGTTAAGAGGTAACTGACTACAGGTGTTGAATTCCCCTTCAACAAACACGATCAGAGCCATACCCATAATAAAAACCTGTCAAGTGTTGCAACTACCTATCTAACCATGTTTTAGACCACTGATGTCCTTTTTTGTATTGCATTACTATTTACGGACTGGAGTGCATTTATGATGCTACACATTGAATTCACTAGTCATGATAAACGTAGGCAAATCCAAGTTGTATTGTCAATCGAAAGAATAATCAATTTCTGTGCATATTTATATTTGGAATCAAAATCCCCCCTGCTTCATACAAATAACTGTTTATTCAAACATCTACAGTTTTTCATTCACAAACAAATGTATAAAATTGACAATATTACAAAAAGATGGCAAGGGAGTTCAACTTAAGTTGTCACAGGTTCACAGCAACACCTGACTCCAACATGAATTACACACACGCACATAGTCCACCTCCATTCTGTTCTTCAATTCACGGGTTAATGTCAGTGCCTTTAAACACAGCTGCTGAATCCTTTCCAGTCTCAAAGGCATACATATCCATCTTTGCTAAAATCTCTCGATTTTCTGTTTGCAGTTTCAATAATAATAAATCTACATCAAGTTTGACTTATTTACACTGGTGACTAATGCTAAGTGGTGAAGTGACCAACATCAGGCTGTGAAACCTGTGTTGGGGGAACTAAAAAATGTCTCTTGGACCCACACACACTGTACGCATAACAGTGGGCTGATGTGGGCTAACATGATGATAATGTGAGCTACCATAGAATGGACAAATACTCAAACCATACTGCGATTTAAATGACTGGAACATTCACCCATCCGAGCAACACGGCATCTCTCCCTCCTTTATAAGGATGCGGCCTTCACCCACCCCTTCTACCATTGTGCCCACAATTACAGCACTCCCCTCTGTCCCTCTGTCCCTCCCTATCCATCCAGCAGTTTTAGGATGCTCTCCCTCTCCTTCAGGGCCTTCCAGGCCTGGTCCTTCTCTTTCTTAGTGGGCGTGCGCTTCTTCTGCCGGGCAGCCATGATGCGGCGGAAAGCTTCCATCACCTCGTTGTCAGACACTCGAACCCGCTGCCTCAGTTCCTGTTTCCGTGTCTCCTCCCTCGCCAGTCTGCAGGGGGTGACAGACACACAATCTTTAAAAATACGGTTTAATAAAGCACAACAAACTCATCACTACTCCTGCAGTGCTAGGAACCATGTTATAACTGGTGGATAAAAGTTGTAAAAATGATCATCATGAAAGTGCGTTGCAGAAGATCCCCAACTGGGCAATGTAAAAATAAAATTAAAAAAGATTCCAATGACAACAGGAAACCAAATCACCTAGACACCCCACCTATTACCTAGCAGTCCATAGATATGTTCCTCTGATCTAGAACCAAATGCTTGGTTTGCAGACCAACTCATATTTGCCATGAGTAGAATACTTTCTTTCTATTATTCATTATGCATAATCCTCATCACTCACCGGAGTAACTCAAGTTTGCGGGTGCGGTTGTGTGCACTCAGGGCCTTGAGCTCGGCCTGTCGTTTGTGCAGTTCGGCCAGGACTTCATCCTCAGATTCGCCCCCAGTCCCTGGCCGGTCCTCAGTGTCCAGCAGTCCCTGAGACACCAGTTCCTCCTTGATTCGTGCCTCCAAAGAGCGTGTGTGTGGCACACTGAGGGAGAGCAGAGATGGTGGCAGTTAGACCCAAGAAGGTGAGCAGCAGTGATGGCCCACTGCGTCCCAGAAAATGGTACAGACTTGGCTTTGGTAGACAATGACTTTAATGTGACTGCTGTTGGTCAGATGTGTACATGGGAGTCTTACCTGAAAGCTTTGCCCTGGCTACGGGGGGACGTGCTTGCCCCGTCGTTTGCAGAGTCCTTCACTGGTGCGTCTGGGATTGGAGAGTCTTCCATGGGAGAGATAATGTTCTCCTAGGAGTTTGGAGATAATCCGAGGAACAACGGATGCAGAACGAAAAGGAGGGAAAGGTAGACAAAGGGAGAGGTGGGAGTAAAAGCAGCATAAGATGGTGAAGATGGGACAGGTAGCAAATAGGTGGAAGATGGAAATGAAGAAGGAAAGTGGAAATGAAGCATAAGTTTCAATGTCAGTGGCACATTTCTATACAAAACACAACCTCTTAGTTTGTGGTCAGTATGAACAAGATAGTAGAGGGTAGTACTCAGAATTTAAGTAGCATTATCACTGAAAGAGAAGGGAATCAAAACCAGGACACGTGAGTGTTACCTCCACAAGAGCCTGAAGGAGCCGCTGCGTGAGAGGACCAAATGGGCAGCCATCTTCAGGAGGGTCGTGCTGGGACTCTGACTTCTTCAGTAACGCGTCCACATCTGGGGGGTGAAGTACATCTTTGGGTCAGCATATTCTCTATGTCCGAAAACATCATCTTCATTTTCATCAACGGCTGCAGTACAAGGCAGAGTGCGTGCCTATCCCTCTCCTCTTTACTATCACTCTTCTAACCAGCCCTCACCCTTGGCATCCAGCTCTGATAGAGGTCCCATCATGCCCTTCTTCTTGTCGTTGGCTCTGGCCCCATCCCTCTGCTCCTCCAGCAGGTCTTCCTGAGCCCACCGTTGTGAATAGTGTTTTCCCAGGGCCGGCACCTGCAACAACACGTGTGGTCACACACTGACCCATATTCCACAAAGCACACTTGGATCACTCACAGCTCACTCAGGTATGTTGCTCCCTGGCACATCAAGGAATGTCAGCTTCTCCGATTTCTCTTATGAAACGCATAAATATAACTTTTCATTCAGTCAGCTAAATTGTTTAAAAGCAGTAGCTGGCAGTTCTGGCAGATTTTTCACAACTGTAAGACAGTCTTTGACAAGAACACACTCTGACAGTACATGCCATTACCCCAGGTTTAGCACATAGAGTAAACATTCAAACAGGTCCTAGGAGGGGACAGCTAAAAGAACCAGGCAGAATGAAACTGCATGTTCATGGCATGCAGCCAGTGTAAATAAGTACGATGTAAACCCCATGAACCTTGTAGTATTCTGCTTCATCCTCTGGAGGTTTCAGCAGCTCCTCCAGAACTCTTATCTCCTCATTGGTGATGTCAGCACAGTACGGCTCCACAGATGCCCAGAACCTATGACAGAAACACAGATGGACAACGTTTGAGTTGTACATTTTTGAGTCAGTACAAAATTCTTTTAGATTGTTGAGTTGGGACAATATTCAATATTCCTATATCCAAGTACAGCTCCACCAGCTGGGTATAAACACTCACTGAGAACTTGATTAGGAACACTATACTAATACTGGGTAGGGCCTTGCTTTGCTCTAAAAACAGCCTCAATTCTTTGCGGCATGGATTCCACAAGATGTTGAAAACATTCCTTTGAGATTCTGTTCTATGTTGACATGACTGCATCATGCAATTTCTGCAGATTTGTCAGCCGCACAGTCACGCTGTGAATCTCCCGTTCTACGACATCCCAAAGGTGTTCTATTGTATTCAGATCCGGTGACTGGGAAGGCCACTGAAGAACACTGAACTCATTGTGATGTTCATGAAACCAGTTTCAGACTACTTTTGCTTTGTGACATGGTACATTATCATGCTGGATGTAGCCATTAGAAGATGGGTACATTGTAGCCATGTAGGGATGCACATACATGCAACAATACTCTCAAATAGGATGTGGTATTCAATTGATGATTGATTGGTATTAACAGGCCCAAAGTGTGCCAAGATTAATTCCCCATACCATTACACCATGGATTCATGCTGTTGGCACCAATTCTGACCCTACCATCTGTATGCCTCAGCAGAATCAGTCTTCAACTGTCCAGTTTTGGTGAGCTTGTGCTGTTGTAGCCCATCCACCTCAAGGTTTAACATGTTGTGCATTCTGAGATGCTTTTCTGCTCACCACACTTGTACAGAGTGGTTATCTGAGTTACCATTAGGCTTTCTCTAAGCTCGAACCAGTTGACCTCTCTCATCAACAAGGCATTTCCGTCTGCAGAACTGCCGCTCACTGGATGTTTTTTTGTTTTTTGCACCATTTTGAGTAAACTAGAGTCTCTTGTGCATGAAAATCCCAGGTGATCAGCAGTTACAGAAATACTCAAACCAGCCTGTCTGGCACCAACAATCATGCCACGGTCGAAATCACCTTCCCCCTACCATCTAAAGCTCCTGACCCACATAAGTAGGTGTACAGGTGTTCCTAATTAGGTGCTAGGTGAGTGTATATGTCTGGTTTTAAAGTTGCTCTTTTTAACCCATACCAGGACTCAGATATTACAAAAACGTGGATCCCCCACTATTAGATTTGTATGGGCCAGATGTGTAAATTTAAATGAGCTTCTATATGTCAACGGTGTCCACTAGAAAACCAGAGTTCTGGATTTCATTCCATCCCAGGTCTTATGAATATAACCACAAAACCTGTTGGCTGCTAAAAGGCATTTCTAAATCTTTTAGTGCCGTGGATCTCCAGAAGCAGGACTGGTTATTAAGGGTATGTATTGTGCATGGTGCTGACCTGTTGGGTGCATCATTCTTTGGATTGCGAGGCATATCCTGTGGATCCTCATTAAACTCGTATTCTGAGATCTTGGGCTGCAGGTTCTTGGATTTGGGCCTTCCAGGGCCGGGCCCTGGTCCATGGCTACCCTTTCCATCCACTTTTGGCTTCTTGGGCTTTGAGTGGCGTGGTGTAGCAGTGAGGTCAGCCTCCTTCCCCAGCTTCATGAAGCGCTTGTCACCTTTCTTGTCCTGCCAGTCTGTAAGGATCTGAGACACATGCAATACACCTCATGGGTCATAGGGAATATATTTTTTTCGTATTATATATGTTTTACCCTGGTTGCTAATTTGCTGTCTTGCATACCCAGATGACCAATTTACACCTCCCTAGTCTTCCTCACCTGTCTCTGCTCTTCGAGGGCTCGGAGGCGACGGCTGGCTGAGGACAGCAGCGTCTCAAGCTCCAGCTGCAGGGTGTCCAGCTCCTCAATGCCGATGCCATCGTCATCAGAGCGGCCCAGCACCGCCGTGTAACGCGGGCACACTCTGTTATGCTCAACCGGCTTGAAGTCATAGTATTTGAGCGCGGGGCAGTCCTTCAGATCACTCATCCTTACGCTGAGAGAGAGCTGTGGATGCAAATATTCGGTCAAGGCAAATACACTGAAGACACTGTGAATGAAAGATTCATAGATCCGACTAACGTTATATGGGTAGAATGTAGCGAATGTTAGCTCGGGCTTCACAAATGTGGAGACAAAAGTGGTTATTTAATTTGATAATAGTTCACGTAGCTTCATTCCTAATGACAAAGTGGAGCTATCTAGCTAAACGTGTTGTGTATGTCTCAGCAACGTTACGTTCATGACAGCTAGCTAGTCGAATTGGCGCTACAGCAAACTCCAATTGAAAACAACGACTTACACAGACGCAGACACGGTTTGCTAGCATGTTAGCTCGCTGTGAATAGCACGTTTTCAAAGTTAGTATGAATCAAACTGCAGCTCATTGAATGAAAATTGTGCCCGTTATTAACCTCGCACGATGCATTTATGTCTCCTACCCGATTTGTCGGACAGAACAAACTGACCATAAACGTATTATTGAAAACATTAGTACATTTACCTCCAGAGAACAGCATCCATTACTGACAATACCATCGGAGGGCTAAGGGAAGGACCAATTCCTATTACGTTGCATTCGGTTTTTTTTTTACAAACAAGAAACGCAGTAGCATGCATATATTTGAAAATGTACTAGTTTTGCGGTTTTGAGAAATTATTACACTTTGTATTATATGATAAGGTTCCTTTAAATAATGATCAATGCCATTACACCCCTACCTATGGAATTGGTACAAAACGTTGAGCATGCTAATCTTGGCGTTTTTTTACTCGGTAACACACGCACGATCCCCTGATTGGTGTAGACGCCCAATGCGAAATATTTTGGCCAGTTGTGGATGAGTGCGCTTTCTTTGCGAAGAGAATAACAACGAGTTCCGATTTAATCGAATGCCCATCTGAAATGGTACCTTCGGACAGTGAAGTCAGGATGCATAATGCAAATATTCGAATAATAAAATAGGAGTGTAAAGACATAGGCAACATTTATTGTACCTATTGCAATTGACTTAATGTATTTCTTAGTAATCGAGCGAAAAAACTAGATCGCAATGACAACACTGGACAGGTCGCTAATTCACCCACACGAACGGAGCATAATTTGGCACCCCCTTTTACCTTATAAGGAAGAATATATCAACGAAATTTTAAAATGACGTATTCTGGGGGTAAATAATAAACAAGTAGTGGAGGAGCCACAATAACTAAAAGGGCAAATAAAAATAAATGATTAAACTTTAGAGCGAAAAAAAATCAAGTGGGTAAATATAAATTATACATATTTTGGACCCAAGACCACGATGGTTGAGAAAGAATGAAATAATGGGGAGGGGGGTGGACAAAATAACAATAGCAACCGATTTGCTTTTAAGTTTTGATGTTTAAAAGCTCATATTGGTTATATATCAATATTATTTTCTAAATGTATAGATATATTATATATGGAAAAACAGTGTTAAAAAATCTGGCTTAAAACGTAGAGCAAGTTTACAAGTTTCCCCGTGAAAACTGCACGTGGTATATCCAATAGAATGCTGAGGTTCACGGAAGAATCATTTTACGCAGGCGTGGCGAGTGTACTTCCGTCTTCTTCCCCTGCGAATACAGAGAAATGGTAAGGGAATGGAATATATAATTCTGTAAAAATTGTTAATCGGTATATAAACAGATTTGGCACGAGCAGCTAACCCTTTCTGTCGGTTGTGCTGAGCAATATAGAATGCATGTGGTGAGGGGACAGCTTGATACTTGCAGATAGTCTGAAATCTCAAAGCTTACTAGTTAGCTAGTTGCTAACATTGGCTGACTGGAGAACTACCTGGCTAGTTTGAATCCCCACCCAAATTTCAGACCTTGACTATGAAATGTCATACCCGCGACAAAATAAAGTGTGCATTGACACAGTGCAAATTGCACGAGATCAGGTGCATTGAGGTACAGTCTATCGTAAAACTAACAGGCAAGGCAGATTGTCATTCAGTAAGAATATCACTACGTTGCAGCGGAGCTTCGTTCAATTAAGCAACTCTAGCTATAGTATGTAGCTATATTAAACTGCTATGAGGGTACGACCTAATTAGTTAGCAATATACCCGGTGAAGATGGCTTGAAATAACCTCAGGAAGACAGGTTAACTTTCAACTTGATATCTAACTGTTAACAGCGGCTAACTTTAGCTAACAGGCTAGTGTTTGTGGTTTGTACGTTCTGACAACTGAAGCAGCTCTTCTGCGCCCATGGCTTATTTTAGTGGATGTCCTCATTCGGTGCACCATCAATTGCCTACGAAGTAGCACGCACGACCCATTTTTACTGCTATTTGGTTTTAGAACGTTGCTATGAAGGCTCCAAAAGCAGTCTCAGCCAGTTTTAAATCCGGAACTGTTGTTTGCCACTCCAGTTGCCTTACATTTGTTCTAAGTAATGTTAATGTTGTTGCTCTTCGGGATTTTGTTATTAGTTATCATATTACAAGAATTTGATAGAGTAATTTTCAAAAGCATTTTGTTGCATTCTTCAGCAATTCTAAAAACATGCATGTAATGTTTGGTTTGATCATGAAAAACCATGATCATGTGACCCCAGACAGGACAGTTACAGCTATGACTAAAACCTGGTTTAAAAAAAACTTGCAATGTTGGTTGTGACTGACTCAGATGCAGCATTAACCATGTGCTATATATATATATATATACAGATTGATACTTCATGTAAAATGCTTCCTCTTTCATAAATGTTTTGCATTCATCCAGAAGTTTTTGCAGTTCTGTAAACTTTTTCACATCTTATCATACTTGTATAGTTTGAATGACTTGCCTGCCTCAATGCTGCAACCAGAAGTCTCTGGACCCTTGCTCAATTGGGGCCCTGCAGTTGAATTCTAGAGCAGAGGAGCTTAATGTGAATTACTTCACTGAAAATCTATTTTTCAAATGCAAGTTTTGTAATTTGATTTGAAATTGGTGATTGAGGCAGTGTAATTCTAACTAGCTGACACTGGCAGTGAAATCAGTGAATTTGTCTTTACCCTGTTCACTAGTCTTCGGCAACATAGAGCTTAAACTGTAGACTGGTGTTGCTCATTTGTCATATACATAAATGCCTGACAAAGGAGAAATATTGATACCTATTGGTAAACAATGAATTTCTGTACAAAAAAATATATATTTTCAAGGTATGCTTTATTTAGATTGTAACACGTGTGTAGGCCAGTTATTGCTCTTGTTGGATGCCTAACTTGTTATTAAACATTTGTTTTGGAATTTATTTAGTGGAATAAGGAATAGTGATTCACACAATTCTATAG
The DNA here is from genome assembly GCF_963514075.1 of Conger conger. NCBI lineage: Eukaryota > Metazoa > Chordata > Actinopteri > Anguilliformes > Congridae > Conger > Conger conger. The sequence goes on from NC_083769.1 coordinate 28,224,325, forward strand.
TGTTGAATCTACCATTACCCCTTTGAGGGTTTGGAATTCTCCTATTGCCATGGAAGAGTACAGTATCCCAGGAATGCCGGCAGCAGGTTGAGACCTGCTTGTCAGCTCAGGGCTTTGACCCACAGTGGGAGGGTGGCTTCGGAAACAGGAGTTTCACTTCCAGCTATGGTTTCCAGCCTGGCCTCAAAGCTTTCTCTAGCTTTGTAATCATTTGCCACACACTTATTTGTCCCTCTCATTTTGGCCCCTGGGTGCTTTGTGTGTACTGTATGTCTTGGAATGTGCTTTCTCCTCCCCTCTCCAGACTGCAACTCTACGCCCCTACCTGAACGCCGTGCGTGCCACTCTGCAGGCCGCCCTATGCCTGGAGAACTTCTCCTCTCAGGTGGTGGAGCGCCATAACAAGCCTGAGGTGGAGGTTCGGTGAGTAACCGCATCTATGCCTGTGTTTAAGTAGTGTGGAGGTGGTAGGAGGAGTGGGTATAGGTGTGCGAGTGGTTGTAGGTGGGTAAGGGGGTATAGGTGTATGGGTGTCAGTGGCAGTGTAAGTCGGGGTAGTGTGTGAGTGGACTTGGCGGTGTGCGTAGGTGTGCGAGTCGAGGTGGCAGTGTAAGTGGGGGTAGGTGAGGGAATACATACCAGAGGGGGGGGGGGGGGGGGGGTGTGTGTATGTTTTAGTCTCATTTCCCTGCCCCCTACTTCCTGCTTCTACTCTCTCTCCACCTTCATCCTGCCCTCTCACAGCTGCTGCTGTTTTGAGCCTCCTGTCTTCTCTGTTTCGCTGCAGGAGCAGTAAGGAGCTGCTGCTCCAGCCTGTCATCATCAGCCGCAATGAGAAGGAGAAGGTTCTGATCGAGGGCTCCATCAACTCTGTCCGTGTCAGCATCGCTGTCAAGCAGGTCAGCCAAGCAGTCACTCTCTGTGGGCCCTCGATATGCCACTCTGTCTGTATGGGATTTTGTAGTTTTCAGTATTTTTCTAGTAGGGTATTCTCTCCCATCACATGTACATAGCCTGCCCAGTAAACAAACATATTCACCTTTGTATAAGATGGGGAAAAGAATGATTAAACAAACCCTGATTTCCTTGCTATAGTAATTCTTATCTAAATTCCCTCATGATAGCAGGTGTAAAGGCAAGATTGACTGCGTATCATATTCTGTTTTGTTACCGTAATGTGAAGGGGCGAATTCTTGTCAAAGAAAGAATAAATAAATAAATAAATAAATAAATAAATTTAAAGCTAAAATGAGTGTCCCTTTAAATAATGGGTGGTACACACTCCCACCCCTCCTTGGGCCCTGGAGTTTCAGCTGAACCACTGTAAAGGACTTCCATGGTGGGAAGTTGTACAGGTTTTTCAGGATTTCCAGGATTTATTTTCTCTGACTGGTCCCCTCCCTGCAGGCGGACGAGATCGAGAAGATCCTGTGCCATAAATTCATGCGCTTCATGATGATGCGAGCTGAGAACTTCTTCATCCTCAGACGGAAATCTGTGGAGGTGAGTGAGGCCTGAGGAGTGAGATGGGCAGGATGGAAGGAGACGTTCAGAGGTGAAGGTGAAAAGGGATGTGGAGAGAAAAGATTGCAGAATGGAGAGAGATTGAAGTTTTGGGAACCCTGTGATTGGTAGAGCTATTTACCAGCTGTAAATCAGTGATTTTTTGAGCAGTTAAAAGCTTTTACTCATCACAGCAACCAATTACTATTTTGAACCAGTGAATCACTGGTAGTATTTGGTAGCTCAATCCACTTTTGGTAAAAAAAAACAAACAAACAAATCTCACTCTTGCTTCACTAGTGGAAGATATGATGTGTAATCTACAGATAAGGCTTGGTGAATAGTGTGTTTGAGCTAGTGTGAAGCAGTGGAAATACACTGGTCTGATGTCACCTCTTTTCCTGTGTTTCGACACGTCTGCACTAGGGGTATGACATCAGCTTCCTCATCACCAACTTCCACACAGAGCAGATGTACAAGCACAAGCTGGTGGATTTTGTCATCCATTTCATGGAGGAAATCGACAAGGAGATCAGCGAGATGAAGCTGTCTGTCAACGCCCGTGCCCGCATAGTCGCAGAGGAGTTCCTCAAGAACGTGAGTCTGACCTTGCCGTTGTGTCCAGGAGTTATATTTGTTCCGCTTAGGAGTCATAGCACTTATTGACAGACTTGCACATGTGCTTCACAGTCATGCAAAGGCTTGTGTGGCTTAATCAAGTTCTGTCATTGATGCATAACTATGTATATATAGTACATTTACGTGTGTGTGTGTATATATATACACACACACACACACACAAACCGTTTCCTTGATGTTTTCAATGTAGCTTATACATGATTTTATACCTCTGTGGAAAGCAAAGGAGCATTCATTTTTCAATATATCTCTGCAATTTTGTTTTTGTAGTTCTGAGACAATATTCCAACATCCATCATGCTGATTACATGACGTGGCGTCACACTGGTTTCCTGAAATGTGGGAGTGGAAATAACGGCCACAAAGAGAGGGCGGACAAACTCACATGTAAGCAGCCAATCGCAAGGAGAACCACAGAAATGAGACCAATCCGAAAAGGGGGCCTGACCTTCACTCATTCCTTTTCCCTGCTCTTATGAATATTGGTATTTGTACATAAGTATTCTCAGCCTCCTTCATTTCTGCCTTTAGAACAAATCTCAAAATCAGGGCGGGTCCTTAAACCTTAAAATTCACGAGAGCAGCGAAACATAGAAAAATTTCCAGTAATTTAAACGGTTTCATTTGTTTTGTTTTTATATATTGTATACGTATGTCCTGTTTTGTTAAGTTTTTGTTACAAGAAACCTTAAAACCAACAATGCATACTTGTATTTTGACACAAAGCGAAAGACTCACCTTATGAACAGTGATGTAAACAGTCATGATTATTATGAAAATTAAAACCCGATACAGCTTGTTTATATCTCTGGAGGTTTCTTTCTGTGTAAAATGTACTGTATATTGTGGAAGGAAGATATTTTAAATCATTTTTGGTTTATGGCTAAAGTGCAAAATTACTTTGAATTAAATTAAAAAGATATCAAGAACAACTGTATAGCTGACCTGTAGGGAGTACAACACTAAGTTCAGGTCAGAATGCAACGATTTCACTTTCCAGGGGGCTATGCAGCAAGGCCAGTGAATAGTGAGAGGGGTGCCTGTTGAGCTGCCCTTAGGTGTGTTCGTTGGGGTGGTTTTGTGTGTGGTGAGGAGAGGCACAGTGATGTATATCTGTGTGTGGTATGTTCAATACTTAGTCAGGTGGTAAGAGCAGTCGTCTGGCAGTTGGAGGGTTGCCGGTTCGATCCTGCCCTGGGGGTGTCGAAGTGTCCCTGAGCGAGTCACCTAACCCCTAAATGCTCCTGATGAGCTTGCATGGCAGCCAATCGCCGTTTGTGTGTGAGTGTCTATGAATGGGTGAATGAGAAGCATCAATTGTACAGCCCTTTGGATAAAGGCGCGAAATAAATGACAACCATTTACCATTACATACAGTATGTAGTGCGTTGCTGTAGATGTATCATTGACAATTGGCCAGGACATGGACAGAAGTGTAAGGCCCTAGTCATTTTATGTGTGCACCTTACGAAGAGCTAATATTGTGTCTCTTACCGTCTCTAGTGATGTAAATATTATGCAGAGTTAAAGGTCTGTGAAAACAAATCTAGGAAGGAAAATAAATTGTGCAGTATATAGATGTATAAAACCTGACGTTGAATAAGTTTTGAATGCATTTCACTGCTGCAGTGATTGAGGTCATATAGTTACCGAAGAAAAGAACCATCCACATGTAGAATCAGGTCGTTTTTATGATGAATGGTTGGGTGTGTTGTTAAGGTAATACATTCGGAGCAGAAAATTTAAAAAGCAGTTACCAGCAATCTTTCAGATTTGTGTGTGACCATACAATAAGCACAACAGGAAAGATAACAGTTGCTCTAGCTGGACAAATGCAAGAGGAGTGTTCAGTGTTTAGATGTTTCCCAGTGGACTAACACCGTCTTGGGGGCTTGCATGTGTTGCTAAATGTAAAAGCACTGTAGTGTAATATCGGTCATTTAAGTCATTTCAACTAAAACCCTCTTATGCTACTTAAAATACAAGTAAAAGTACATGAGTGCATTTTTCCATCGACCGTTAAAAATCTAATTCTGAGTGAATGGTGATAAAACTGTGCTGGATGGAAAAATAAAAAACCTGAGTATATAATGGTGGTGCACAACTGCAGTCCATTATGTCTTTATAAAACATTAATGTAGGTCTACTGTAATAGTCTTGCCAAAAAATACACTCATGTGGATTTACCAGGAAAGTAAACACTCAGAAGTACTTCTCATCAATTCAGGAAGCAGTTGTAAAATACACTGGTCTTTCTAACTGGGACGTGTCTTTAACAAACCGTAGGGAACAACATAAATATGGCTTTCTCCCAATCATAATGCTTCTTTTGATCAGGACCATCCTTTACACAAGTGGTCAGCCTCGGTGTTGTTACATGCAACAATACAGTATTTATTATTTATTTATGTAATATAAATAATGTATCTGTATACATTAGATTTGCTTAGAGAGATGGCGGGTTTGCAGGGGTGGGTGAGTGATATATCACAGTACATCCTTTTTCTCTGTGTACCCCTTAATGGCACACATTCAAATATTAACATATTCAAATGAAAGAGCTCAATTATTTTTGAAGACAAAATTCATAACGTCGCTCTTGACTGCAGTCGAGTCTGTGCCCCCCCATTTCTCATGGTTTGCTACTTCCATTACCAATGTCTGCCTTTCAGGGGAGTGGGAAAGGATGATCAGTCCGAGAGACAGACCAGTGTGCATCACTCCTGTTTCTCACAGCATTTCCACTTCTATTCACAGTTTCACACCATGCACTGTGCACCAAAAACTGCTAATCAACCATTACAAACAATATAGTGTGTGTGTGCATGAAGCATGTACAAAAATACAATTCTAAAAGACAAAATCAGATGGATAGAAGGCAGGGAATAGTTTGCTGTCCAGGGTCCAGCCTGCTGACCCAAGCATGGTGGTTGGGATGGGGTTCAGGTGTCCTACCATGCAGGGTATTCAGTTCCTCAGACAAAGACAGTCTAGGCTGGCCTGTGGGTGGAAACGGGGTCTTGGAAGGGGTCATAGGTGAAACGGGGTCCCGTAGGGGTCATAGGTGAAACGGGGTCCCATAGGGGTCATAGGGGAAACAGGGTCCTGGAGGGGTCATAGGTGAAACGGGGTCCCGTAGGGGTCATAGGTGAAACGGGGTCCCATAGGGGTAAGGGAAAACAGGGTCCTGGAGGGGTCATAGGTGAAACAGGGTCCCATAGGGGTCATAGATGAAACTGGGTTGTGTAGGGGTCATAGGTAAAACAGGGTCGTGTAGGGGTCATAGGTGATCAGGCACCGTCTGCAGGGCGGCCTCTCTGCTGCGCTGTACAGCCACGTTCTGGAAGACAGGAAGCAGAGCACAAAATGGCACACGGTGAATCAACCCACTGGGTCTGAGAGCAGCCCAACAGGACGCACAACCTCATAAATGTTGCTGTCCTTTTGGACATTACGTGAATGAATAAAAATCTTAATGTCTTTCAGCAAGGCACCACACAAGAGAGTCACATTTCTGCAAATATTGCTTCAGTACCCTGAGTCTGAAGGCTGAAAGTAAGCCGGTGAACACAGTGAAAGGACACAGGAGATGGCATTCATTCAGACAGCTGCTCTCTTGTGTACCTCCGTCTAAAATGAAACTCCACACGGCAGGGCCCAAATGCATGTTTACTGTGGAATAACAGATGAGGGCAAACCTACTCACTCTTTTAAACCAGAAATATTTTCACATTTGGGGAAAGAAGTCTGTTGTTATTAGTTGTTTCAGAGCCTGACAACCAAGACTATAGTACAAGGGCAAGGTGGATTCTTTTCACAAAAGCAATGCCTGACCAGTGCTGGCTGTAAAACTTTTGATTCCTGCAAGTTCTATATTTGCAAACCCAAACCCAGTGAAATACATGCTGCAAAAACATATATGAAATGTCACTAATGCCAGACCACTTTTGTGTCAGCGTTTCCCAAAATACACAGCTGTACAGTAAGATATTCAGTCATCAGACAAGCAGGAACTTGGGAGAGGAGCCATTTCCGCAATGTGGTATGAAATGAAGAGAAGTAAAGATGTGCTTGAGACTTTAGCTCCATGCTTGTGGGCTTCTACATTTATTTGAGGAACACACACATCTTGACCTCAGCTAAGCATAGCAGAAGCCAGGCAGAAGAAAAGGCATTGACAGTGCTAGTATTAGGAAATCTTGCATTTCCCAGAATTTGGCAGAGGAGTAATGTCATTGCGGTGAACACATATACTGAATGAGCAAGATGTATCTCAGACAGAACAACATCAGACAGAAAGGTGTAGGATATGAAAAATTCCTAATCAAAACAGAAGTGGACAACATGAGCATATTTCCAATGGATGATTTATTTCTTCACATTATCTAGGCATGTACTGTACGTCATGGAAATCTCGCAAAATACACCCATTACATTAACTGGGTGTACAGTTAGAATGAAATCAAAATGCTTAATCTTCAGCAAAATTTCTTTGCAATAATGAGAAATACCTGATGGACAAAAATCATTATAGTCACGGCATGAAAATGAACTAAATTGTGATTAAAAACACAATTTAAAGCACCTGTATTTTTTTAATTACAGAAAGCACCTATCTCAGGACATTAATAGAGTCAGAACAGATCAGGAGGCCAGGTTACGGATGAATGCATGACATGCAGTGTAAAATGCACAATGACAGTGGTCTTAGCTCATTTCAGCCTGTTCAGCTTCCCTATACTAAATACACTTAAAAATCACAACCATTTTCCTTATTCTATATGCTTAGAAGTCCATGTTTATGTACTGTATGCAGCCTTCCAAGACTTATAATAATTCTTTCCTCCCTAGATTATGTTATTGATAACACTGCTATGCCACTCGCACGACACACCAAGAGTACTGCAGCTGAAGCATTTGAGCCACACAGTGCCTCAGAAGACTGCTGCAGTCTTATCTCCTGTGGGTGTTAGCCCGCTGTGAGGGTCTAATATAGGGTGCTTTTAAGCTGGGGGGCTTTCCTGGAGTTATCCCTATGACAGACAGGACCATACCAACTCCACCCAACTCCTGTTCATTACATTACATTACATTTTATTATTGGCATTTGGCAGACGCTCTTATCCAGAGTGACGTACAGTTGATTAGACTAAGCAGGAGACAATCCTCCCCTGGAGCAAAGCCTTGCTCAAGGGCCCAACGGCTGTGCGTATCTTATTGTGGCTACACCGGGATTAGAACCACTGACCTTACGTGTCCCCCTGTTCATAGTAAGCAAGTGACGTAGTCCAGGCCAAAGCCAAAACCTAGAATAATACGGCTACCACCTATTGTCTCTGTTCTTGGAGAGTTACTTTACCAACTGTGTCACTCAGGAGCATTGAACATCATTGCAGATGTAGTATATTAAATGTAATATTTCTCTGAATTACAAATCCAATAAAGTTTCTCAAAAGCAAATGTTGTACTTTAAACTACTGAACTGTTCCAACAATGAGAATTTTCACTTTTCACCAGGTAAACATTCTACGTAAAGCACCTGCCTTGCAAGCAAATAAAGTGGGCTGGAAGTAAGACGCATGTATTGTCTGGATTTTCAGCCCTATTCCAGCACTACAGTGGCTTTCCACGCTGAGAGACTCTGGTCTGATGTTACTGTAGTTTATTACAACACTGTGAACGCTGAAATCAACCATGATGGCTTACAGATTTGTACGTATCAAATGGCAGTAAGAGCAAAAAACAAAAGACAAAGGTAAAAATAAATCACAACTTTCTTCTAAAGGTGCTACTTTAAATTTCAGTGTTTTCAGTAAAAGAAAATCAGACAGAAAGGAACAATGAACAATGTCTTGTCTTATTTTATAAAAGATATTGTACCTAGCTATTTTGCTTTACTACCATCCACATTTCACTTTGTAAGTTAATAATTTGGCTTCAAAAGTAAGTAATCGTGACTACGCACTTCTGCAGAGAATATAACCTAACAGTTAAATGTGTAAACTCACAGATACAAAAGTACCAATTTCCTGCAAACACATCTAAAGGAGACAAACTGCACGCATTCACGTTTTGACCACGTTCACGTTAGCAGCTTAAAAAAAAAAACATTTCACATCAAGTCCCAAATACTGAATATTTCTTCAAAATACCCAATGTACACGTCCCTACATATAGAAAAATCACACACAAAAAGAATTGAGACCTCAACTGCAGGGTAAAATCACCATGTGACTGGATTCCAGTTAATTATTGCAATGTGAGAAAAGGTGAGAACATCACAGAGTTAAAATGAACATTCAGTTGTGCTTTTCTGATCCAAAAAAGAAAACTAAAGAATACATGAGAGATGGGGGTGGGATGGACAGTCCGACACAGTGGTGGTTATTTATGTCAGGAGACATGCTCATTGGTAACCAGGGACGGTAAGCAGGGCCTCTTCCGATATCCGCGTAATGTCTACATTCTGTGCAATGATAAGAACACAGGTGTCAAAAGCAGGCAAAACCACGCACACGGACACACACAGGCGCAATCATATGACTTTGGTCGAAGTTGGTCGAAGTTGCGCAGAAAGATGAATCTTGTCCATAATTTGCCGGCAGTGTCTGTAAAATCCCCTTAAAAATGGTTTATATTTCTTTTGGAAGCTCGGCCAGGAAGTAGAACACTAACCCACTAGCCTGATTGGGCCAGTAAAAACCCTTAACGTTGAGCCCTGATATGAATTTCCGGTAATCTGCAGGAACTAAAAGGTTAAAGCATGGCCGCTCAACTCGAGGTCCTGCGGGCTGCAATGTCTGCAGGTATCGCTCCGACCCCGCAGTACACCACCTGCTTTCACAGATGACCTTACACCCTGAACCGAGGAGGCGAAGTCATTGGTGAAATCAGGTGGTGCAGTGCGTGATTGGAGCAAGTGCTGTTCCTGCAGACACACATTGGGGTGGAGAAACACCGCATTAAAGCATTCAATAAAAATGAGTCTTCAAGGTCTGCTGCCTAGATGCACTGACAGAAAATGCACACTGACACCACACGCAGACCTTATTGTGCAAAAAGAAGCAAAACATTCAATTACAGGCCACTCTGTCATCATATTGTTTGAATTCTCAAGTGAAATGATGAATGCATTTGTATGCATTCGTATGATCAGAATGAACTATGTTAAACATATAAACTAGACAACAACCATTAAATGTGTTACACAAATTAACACAAATGACTATCAGAGAACCAAATCTGATAGAAATACCAAATATGAAACCCAACATCAATGCAAATTTCTCAATCAATCAATCAATCAACTAACTCCATGATCCATTCTTCTTCCTGCTTAGATACCATCCTGTTGAATTCACTGGACTGATCTTATCTGAACTGGCATTCTCACTCCGACAACAGATTGCATTTCCTTGACTTTGTATCACTACTAGAATGTGTCAAGCCTTAGCTTTGGAACTCTTCATCCAGGAGAAGTAGTTTCTAACATTTATTTGGAAACCTTGTTGTATTGGAAACACTGTCATTCTGTGTAAATGGTCACTGAAGATTTCTGTCATAACCGAAAGATCCATGCATGTGGGTGTTTTTTTTGGACAGACCTACCTCTGGTCTGTCCCTGTGGGTGTTCACTGCCTCTATGTTCAGAGAGATGGACTCCACCTTGCAGCCTACATATCAAGGGCAGACAGGTCAGGTGATAAACAGTGACTGGTACAAAGCATGAATTCAAATATCAGTGTGTGTGCCATAGATCACCACTAGGGGGCAGCAGTGCACTTCAACTGGCAAAAGAGTATCTCACAAACACTAGAAAGTGCTATGATGAACGATTGAATCATTTCCACAAATTCACAATAGCATACTAAACATAAATAAACGATTACATACAACCAGATACATAAATTCCTCTAACTTGGATTAAAGCATATTCTGGCTTAGATGGTGGTGAACATTATGGCCTTTGTACAAATATTGTACTAAAATAGTCATACATACCGTAAGCCACAGGAGTGAGTTTCAGGACTGTGTGCAAAGGGCACTTCAGGTAAGGCAGCTCCTCTGTTGAGAAAAACAACACAATTTTTGGACACCTAATAATGAGTGAAATATGTTAAATAAAGGTTTATGACTATCTCACATTCAAGCAGTGGTGGCTGCTAAGCTGCAAACATCCCCTTAAACTCATTATTGCTTTTCAATCATCTTTCGCAATTGGCAGGTTTGCCAATGACCTATTGGCAGGTATACACACAACTTCTTTCTTCACGCCATGTCAGGGAGATTAAGTGATAAATTAAATTATGTTTTATTCACTAGCTAGTAAGCAAACTTTGTCGCCATGGTGTCAGCACAATGTAATTAAATTCATTACATAAAAAAGATCAATATAAAAAGATAAACTACTACTACTACTACTCTGTTCATGTTGCAATAAAGTATATCCATCCTGAGCTTCTAGATTGTTTAAATAACAACATTTGCATTTTGAGGACTGATGTGTTAGGGAGGGGGTTTACCAGCAGACTTGTCCAGGAAGTAGGCCAGGAGACAACGCATAACAGCCTGGTGACAGATGACCAACACGTTCTCCTGACGCTCCAACTCCATGATCACTGGCTCCAGTCTCTGCACCAGGTCCTCATACGACTGCAGAAACACCATACTTTCAGTTTATTACAACACAATACAATCACAGGAGCTGGCACTTATCAAAGAACAAAAAGTAAAGAAAGCCCTGCTGAACATCCATAAATATCATTAGTCGTTGCTTGCTTACGGTTTAAGTCTCTGAAGCTTGTTCATTTTATCATTATGTGTCTCACTGATATGAACTATCAGTAATGGAGCACACCATGTGCCTTACATCACATTGGCTACAGTAACTGCAGGAAACCAGTGTAGACAGCTTGTTATACCCTGTTTAGTCCTAGTCAGGTTGCTAGTGTTATAAAGTATTTTTAGTTTGACTAGGTAAGCAGTGTTTGGCTAGTTAAGGGGTTTGCTCATACTTTTGCTTTGTCTGTTTGTTTGTTTGTTTGTTTGTTTGTTTGAAAAAAAAAAGAATTCAAATAGTCTCTGGTCCTTATCTTTGTTGTGCAGGTAGCAGTTGAAATTGTACTTCCTTCTAGGGTCTTTCAGCGCACTTATCCCTGGTTATGGGTATGCACTTTGTTGTACGTCGCTCTGGATAAGAGCGTCTGCCAAATGCCATTAATGTAATGTAATATTGGATTAGGATCAGGACCAGGATATGACGTCAATTTTCAGTTTTAAGTATGACTAGAATCTATACCCATGATCTTGGAATGCTGACACTGATGTCATCTAATTATAAAGTAATGTACTTCAGTAGAACCTGCTTTGGACTGCTTTTGTCTTGATTAGCAATATTCCCCAGGAGTGTGTGGGCCTGTGAAGGTGGCTAATCACGTTATCTCTGTAAGCACTCAAAACTAGCACTACTGCACCCAGCTTTGATTTTTATACTTGACACCAAGATCTTTCTTTCATAAAATATCCTACTGCATTTAGCCCCATGGTGCAACAACCCATTGGAACAGTAGGATTAAATATATAGAACATATCCGGCTCTCCTCTCTCTTACACCAGCAGACATGCCCAACAAGACTGACACAATTTTCTATTCAATTTCACATTGAAAATGACTTGAAGGATTAATGCTTAACGGCAAAATGGTTGCCTGAGGGGCAGCGAATCGTGTTGTCACTTGTGACTTCATGACTGAGCAGAAAAAATTGCTTACGTAACACCTCTAGATAGTCTGGAATGTGAATCTGGCTCTTTTGTATGTCAGACGAACAAACAGAACTCAGAGGGTGCTCTGAATTACGGCGAGGAAAAGCTGCACCAGGCGGAGCGGAAACCTCCAGAGCGTAATGAGGAGTAATGAGAGGGCGGGGCTTGCAGCGCGTTAAGACCGCTGCTCTGAGAACAGCCTGCCGGCACTGGCCGCAATGATCCCTACTAATGGTGTGATTTTGCCCCGAGGCACAGTCTGTCTGACGGAGCAATTATCCTGACAGATCCGCACAAACTGCTGGAGATATTAGCCGTGTGAGCACCAGCGCTAAGAGCGCACAGGCGATGACAGTGCGCAGCAACTGGTGCTCTGAGCCTCTGAGAGCTGAGAGAAGGAGGAGGAAGAGAATGAGGTCATGCCAGCTTCTCCACTCAGGGCTTTTTAATATACAGTAAAGATTAGCTCATGAGACTCGGTTTGTTACAGGAAAGTCTTTACGCACAGAAGCACATATATAACAGTGTTGGTGATTTAATCCAGCTTGCGTCTACAAGGAAACAGGTACACAGATGCTGAAAACACTTCAATGTGACTCACGCACAATGTGACACAGAAGCAAAACGGACACTCAGAGAGATGATTAACCAAAAGGCCAAAGACGGCCTTGTTTTTGAAGCTCAATTCCTGGTCTTGTTGAGAGGTGTTGCTCACTAGTGCCAGTGCAGTTGACTCCGGTATAGGTCTTTTAGCCACCCAATATTCAATATACAGTATGTCAATAGTACCAAAAATATGTCAATGTTTTTTTCCACAAGACCATGTTGTCATAATAGGTGCTTTTTCTTGTCTCCCCATGTGCTGAGTTGTTATTTGTCATTTGGATTTAATATTTTGCTGACAAAGCAATAAACTTCATGACCATATAAGAGTCCGCCCTTTTCCCTACTCTGATGTCTCTGGCTCCAATTTGTGCAACATTCAGTTTCAAAACGCTTTGCACAGCTGCATGGAAAGTCAGTGGGTGATGTCACAGTCAAATTCTTTCTACAATCTATGGGTTTATCCTGTGCAGTGCAATTTCCGTTGTGTTAAAAGTCAGCTTTGGGTGTGTGTGGATGCGTTAAAGTTAACTCTAGGTGTGCATGGATGCGTTAGAGTCAGCTCTGGGTGCTTGTGGATGCTCTGGGTGTGTGTGGATGTGTTAAGGCCCGGACACACCAAACCGACGGTCGGCCGCGGAGCGCCGACAAAGATCGTCTCGCGTCGATACACGACCGCAACGACGGTCCGCCGACGGCCGAGTTGCACGTACGTTCTGCGCCTGCGTGAGAGGTAATAACTCTCCACACCAGGAGAGTTGGAAACCGGAAGACCGGGGAATGCATTTGCATTGCGTTGGACCTAGAAGCAGCCATTGTCTCGCTCACAACAAAGAGTTTGCAGCAATTTCCTTGTTCTCTCGCTATTTAGTAATACTAATCGAAAATTATGTCTGGTAGTGATAGTAACTTGTCTGTGTCCTCTTGACTTCCTCGTTTGCTTGCTTTCGTCGCTTCCGTTTGGTTTGGTGTGTCCGGGCCTTTAAGAGTCAGCTCTGGGTGTGTGTGGATGCATTAGAGTTAACTCTAGGTGCGCATGGATGCCTTAGAGTCAGCTCTGGGTGCATGTGGATGCTCTGGGTGTGTGTGGATGTGTTAAGAGTCAGCTCTGGGTGCATGTGGATGCTCTGGGTGAGTGTGGATGTGTTAAGAGTCAGCTCTGGGTGCATGTGGATGTGTTAAGAGTCAGCTCTGGGTGCATGTGGATGCTCTGGGTGTGTGTGGATGTGTTAAGAGTCAGCTCTGGGTGTGTGTGGATGTGTTAAGAGTCAGCTCTGGGTGTGTGTGGATGCATTAGAGTCAGCTCTGGGTGTGTGTGGATGTGTTAAAGTTAACTCTGGGTGTGCATGGATGCGTTAAGAGTCAGCTCTGGGTATGTGTGGATACATTAGCCTACAGACTCACCTCTCCTTTGGGGTAGCGGTAGCGATATTTGTCTTGGTCCCTCATGGCAAATTCCAGTGGGTAGTGTTCCTGAATTTCTTCGTACATCATCTCCTCACACACACCCTGCGAAAGGAGAAAACAGTCCTGTGAGCTCACACACACACACACACACACACACACACACGAGTGGCTGTCACACACAGACACAGGTAAATGAAAGATTTCTCACTGCGTCAATCTCGTTGAGGGCCTTCCACTGCTCGTAGGGCACGTCCAGGCCCTCTGCCGTCTGAATGGTCCTCTTCATCTGGCTGGTCCACACCTTCAGGTCTCTGATGTTCTGGTCCTGGATGAAGCGGCCCAAACACCGGGCAAACTGCACCGATACACAGAGAGAAAGCCTTAACCTTTTCTATCATTACATTACATTACATTAATGGCATTTGGCAGACGCTCTTATCCAGAGCGACATACAACAAAGTGCATACCCATAACCAAGGATAAGTGCGCTGAAAGACCCTAGAGGGAAGTACAATTTCAACTGCTACCTGCACAACAAAGATAAGGACCAGGGCCTTTACAAACAAACAAATAAATGCAAAAGTATGACCAAACCCCTTAACTAGCCAAACACTGCTTACCTAGCCAAACTAAAAATACTGATACATAAAAAAGTACATCACAGAAAGCACATCACAAAGTACATCTCTATCAAACACTACCACCTGTCTGAGACAGAGAGAGAAGCCCTAACCCAACTCTACTCTATGTCATGTATATCACTCATGACAGTGGTTCAAAACCCTATGTAAGTAAACCATAATAATATGCTAGAAAGTAAATACATAAATAAATATTTATGTATGTATGCATGCATGAATATTGTTCCTGTATGCTACCTTTCAGGACACACATACTGTATGTGGCAATGCTGTTTCCGCATAACACAAACAAACTACATGAAATTTCCGCATAACACAAACAAACTACATGAAATACCAGCAGCTTTATAGTGTTCTGGACAATCAAATCTGTGTCACATGCCCTGTTGCTGACTTCCATGCGCTTCAGCTACAGCTACAAATTATGTAGTCTAATGAATATTAATGTGCAATAACAAAATTACTTCCACCGCTTGCAAAAAAGACTCAAGTCAAACTCAATGGGCCAGTTTCACAGACACACGTGAAGCCTAGTCCTAGACTAAATTAACCGCTTGTAGGGAAGAATACATTTCCTGCTTCATTTTGGATGGATGGTCACCTAACAACTCAATCGTACTGAATGATCAAGGGGGGTTAGGAAGCCCATACTGAATGATCAAAGGGGGTTCTCTGTCTGCTTTGCTGACAATGACCATTTGGTTTCCTTGATCACATCATATGCATACAAAATAATGTGTATTCGTCACCCAATCAGGGATAACTACCTGTATTTTACATCAGGTTTGGGGCATAAAAGCTCATTCCTTTGTAACATGAGTTTCTAATTGAACTGCCTTGCTTTTAGCCAGTATGATTCATACTGTAATTAAAGACTATTTTTGCTATCTTAATACATTGTTGCTAACCTGTATATCGGACTACTTGTTTTACTTCACAAAGGACCAAATTCCTACACCGCTGTTCAAAAAGTTGCTGTTTAGTGAACCGTACAATGGAAACTCTCCCTTTAAAGCATACATAAATTAAGATGGTGCTAAAGTAATTTCGAAATTAAAAATGGTTCATGTGCCCTACATTATTATTGTTGTTAAACAGTAACCACTCCATACAACTTATACAGTAGGCTTTGGTCTTGTCAATAATAGAACATCCATTTTAATGTTTTACCACTAACTTACTGCTTAGACTTGCTCATTTTCATGGTTGCAGTTGCAGTTTTATGGTTGTACAGATGTATGAAAAAAATAACATAAAGCTGTTAAATAAACTTGAGGACAGCAGTCTTCTTGGGAGATGAATATGGAGATAAATAACTCCTAAGAAGACCACTGTCCTTAAGTTTATTTAACAGCTTTATGAATCAGAGATTAGTCTGCCCAAATGACAGGGATGTACTGTACTAATAATCCAGTGTTCAGCTACATCTGACAAATCGTGATCTCCTGTAGGTGGAGCACCAACTGAAAGTGGCAGTTAAAATCAACCACCGACATATTACATAACAAAACCAATCAAATTAAAGTACAAAACACTTAACATTCCTTCCGAGATGTTCTATAGAGGCAGCATCTCAGGTTGAGACTACAGTAAATCCATCCTTGGCCATGGTGTGGATAAGAACGTAAAATTCCCCGAAACTGACCTGACTCAACACTTAAATCATATTTCTACACCAAGTAGTCAATGTGTTCTGATTTGGTTTCAGCCATTTTTTTTATGGGATTTACACAAGACTGTGGAAGAAGGAATAAGGCAGTAAGATGGGAAGATGGAGAAGCCTACCTCCTTGCCCCTCACAGACAGCCCGGAGTCCCCCCCGATGCGGCCCTTGATGTTCAGGTCACTCTCGCCGTGCCGACACAGGTAGATGGAGCGGGGCGTGATGTGGATGTTCATCAGGTAGTATACGATCCGGCTCTGGATGTGGTCCAGGACCCGGTTCACCAGGTACCGCCGGCCCACATCCATGATCTTGATGTAGGACAGCTCTCTGTTTTGGCAATGACCAATTAGAGCACAGTTGAAACATCCATCACAGGCACTTGTACACAATTTTGCCACACACTTACAGTACAGTATTATTCTAGTAGAGACCACCCAGTTCCATTTGAGATGTGGGGCTACTCTTTGATTAACTGACAAAGACATGATGAAATCTGTCTTGGCATTTTGAAAACCTAATACCATCAAAATTTCAGTTTCCACAGTATAGTGTATCCATCAAATCTTTTACATGTGGAAACAATTATGAAATCTACTCTCTGAATGAACATCTCTATTGGTACAAAAGATGAAAAAAGCTAGTCTCTCCAAAAAGGCTGAACTGGCAATGACTCCTAACCTGTCCAGAAGTTCATCCAGAGGCTGGTATGAGTTCTCGTAGCACTTTATCCTCTTCATGAAGTCCTGTATGGCCTCCTCTGTGTTACAGTCTATGTAGTCTGGGCTGCCCAGCTTCACTTGCTGTATGGGAGAGAGAAGAAATTAAATAAAATGGAAGAGCAAACGGAATACCGGGAAATGATTCTGGGAAATGAATAGTTTAATTTTGCTTATAACTCTCTTTGTCTGCCTTTATGTTCACATCCTGAGCTTGGATTACGGCTAATTTGACCCAATAGGTGTTTGCCTTTTTACACTGAAATGTAAAAAACATAGAAATAACACTAATCGTTCATTATATAATACATTACAATAATATAATTATACAGCAGCCATTCATGTATAGTAAGCAAAATTAATTATAACTTAACTTGGATTTTACAGTTAATTTCATGCAAGCTTAATATGACAGAGAACTGCAGTTAAGCATAAATCCACAAACCACTATGTTTTGTGCAATGACATCAGGGTCTTCACAGACAGACTCCACAAAGAAGACCTAAGAAACAAACAGAGTTTAAGAGAGAAAACTGCGGTGCAGGGGTCTCACACTCCAGTCCTGGAGGGCTGCAGTCTCTGCTGGTTTGTGTCATTTCCTTTCCATTAGCAGCCAATTTAGGTCTTGGACAGAAGGTATGTAGAATCTTTAGTCAATCAAATTACTTAAATTAAGTACTTGCATCCAGGAATGCATCAAAAAGCAGCAGACAGCAATTCTCTGGGAATTGAGTTTGAGATCCCTGTGCAAGGTATGCTTTTCCACAAGGGTGTTAGAACTTTAACATATGACACTCTTTTATTTCTAACCTATTTCCTTCTTCTGGTATATCGATTACAGTAGGTTTGATGAGAAAGTAATTTGGTTTGTAATGTAAATGTAAATGTTGTTGCCCTAGAGATATGGTATGCATTTCTATACTGCACATACAGAATTCCTATGAATCCCAGCTCACTGAAGGAAACTTTAATGTGTTCCGCTCCTATGAGCTCAGCTCTATGTGTCTGCAACAGCAAGTTACAACCCAGATATCTTATGCAAAATACATTACACCCCACCACTCAAATAGCAATTGCATATTTTTCCCTGATAACAAATATGTTATCTATATTCTCATCGGATGAGCATGTGCATAAAGTCCTCTTGCTCTGTTCTAGAACAGTCTCCCATCCCAGTCTGCATGAAACAGAGGCTGAACTACCTTATAGCCATTCTGTTCCGCAAACTTCATGATGGTCCCTCTTCTCTCTCTTGTCGTATTGGTGGCATCAAACACCTTATTCAGAAAGACGAGCAGATCAGTATAATTACAAACACAATCCAGTCCACAAAACATATAGAAGAGTCAAATTAAGGTTGCTTATAACACACATGCATTGTATGTAATGCATTTTGCTCATAAAGGTGCCTTACAGAAAAGGTGTGATTGTGTACAGAAATGGAAACTCACCGCCACCTGGCCCCCTTCGTCTCTAAGGTAGTGCCGGACGTCATTCAGTGCTGCTAATGCACACTGCCTGAGATTGATGAATGAATAATGTCAGGAGGTGGTGGGCGCACCAGTCAGGTCATTAACATGTTGAGCATTGTAAAGAGAGCAGGCTGAGAGAATGGATATATTGGCTATGTCAATAGCATACCTGCATCCCTGGCTTATGTAGGAATGAACAACCAAAATAATTCAAAAGTTCTGACTTTTTTAAGATCAATTATTCTTCTTTTACTTTTACTTTCCTTTGCTTATTTCCCTTTCTTTACATTCTCAGCATTTCTCTGAGGTGCAATGCAAATATGTTAATCTCTATCTTCTTATTCTGATATGATTTGAATGTATGATAAAACATTCAAACTCTGGCAGAATATGGTACGTAAATAGAGGCAATGACATATTAGCCACGGCTCCATGTAGCTTATCAAGATACTGCTCTGGGACTCCCACGTGGGTTATCAAGACTGTGTACTATGTACTAAGTATCTGTCTCGGTATGAAGATACTGCTTCACAACTTTGTCCAGTTCATGTGTTACAAAAAAAGCGTGCGTGTTAAACTTACTTCCTTATCTTCAAACCCTCCTCGTTGTCTGGACGGAAAAACTCAAAAGACTTGTAGATCTTTACACACTCCCGCCGGTACTGCCCCACATTGAACTCTGGAGAGAGAGAAACACAGGGAGTTTGCACATATACGTATGTACTGCACAGGTGAGCGGGTGCATGTGCTCGGATGTGCGCGGAGCTGCTTTGCTTGGTGTAATGGTACCTTTGGTGGGTACGTCTATCCAGTTCAGGTAGCGGGTCAACTTCTTGGAGATGTAGGTTTTCCCTCTGGCTGGAAGACCCACCGTGACAATAAGGGTGGGACAGTTGGTCATGCATACTGCGGGGGAGAAAGAATGAGAAGAGAGGATGAATGCTCTGAAAACGAGCCCCAGTGAATTCCATACTCCAATCCCTGACCGGATGTCACCTTAGAATACCCCCATTAATGACAGCCAAGGGATAGGACCTATTGGTTGATTAGTCAAAGACAAATAGCTGGCTAGCAATTTTACCAGCTGATTTAAAAAAATAAAAAAGCTCTTCTGGATGAAGTGACCATAACATTAAGCCTAGAAAAGTCTAGTAAGCCATAAAGGTTTGCACTGTATGTATAGTCACCAGCATGCCATATTGAGTAAACAAATCATATTTATCAGTGTGCACGTATTCCAGAGTACATATCATAAATTCAATCAGCTCATGAATCACAAAAAAACAACACTCCCTTCCCTAGCCTTTGATAACAAAGGTACAGCACACGTCAAAAAAACCATATCAACCATCCCTGATACCACAGCCGAGTGAGTCAGACAGTAATTCCTGTAAAGAGCTGAATAATCTATGCCTAGCACAACCTGTGCTGCTCCACTGATACCAGTCACATTTCTGAAGACCACAGTGAGTATGAGTATCACCCCTGTTTCTACCTGGCAAGCTGAGGAAACAGATTTCCCCATCTCTCTCCCTTCAGAGCTGTTGGTGTGAAGAAAGACGGGAGTGATAGATAGAGGAGGAGGGATGGCAGAGCAGTCAACAGAAAAGAAACCAGAGGGAGGAAGTACGGAGAGAAGGGGATGGGCTGAGATGAATGGTCTAATTGTGCTGGTTCTACACGTGTCTCTGAAAATGGCTCGCATATCGGGGGCCAATCCAAGCAGACTGAATCTATTGAGGAGCACTAGAGCAGTAACCAGCACACTGGCGCATGTGTACCCACATACCTCTTAATCATACAAAGCAGTTCCAGCTCTCACCAACATGCCCTCAGAATTAGGCTTGAGGTGACGGGTGCTGGTGATGTAACATGAAGATAACAGGGAGGGATCCCGTGCCAACTGTTGCCTTTGTGCTCGACTACAGTATGAATCACACCTCTGCTAGTCCCACTTACAACCAAAGACAGACATCATATCCTTTTCATATAATGGGCTGTCAATTACATAATACTTTTACAAAGTCCACTTTAAACTGAATTAAGATCAGCATCTGCTTGACAGCATAAAATTATAACTGAATAGTTCAATCTATTAAAAAAGTAGCATCAGTCTAATAAGCTACAACAAAGCATGGGTCACAGCAGCTAAAGACAAACAGAGAAAACTGAAGACATGAGAGCTGAGTGCCTGATAACATGTCTAAATCCCTTTACAGTTATAACACACAGAGACATGGACATCTTACCAAAAGGAAAACTGTATGCGATTCAGCTCCTTCAAAGTGCACTAAATTACAGCGGCCAAATAAATTATGGTAACCACTTTTTATACAGGCCAACAGTTTTTTTTTTACTATAATAATAAACATCTTGTTTTCAGTTTTTCAGTCATATGAGAATAGTGCAATGTCAAAATACAAGCCGTTTGACCATGAATGTCACCCTAGCATCGATAAGAAACCTAAGCTCACAGGACAGGTTAAGTTTTCTTTTATTGAAGAGAATAAATGCATGTGAATGTGGCTTATCTTTCGTGTACACAGCATCTATGTTCTGTAATACCATATGGTGTTTATGTCAGAAAGCAGCCTGCCGCTCTACTATCTCTGCACTAAGAGGTGTCAGGGCTGGAAAGGGCAGCGTGAAATTCTACCTCAGGCTATATGGCATTTTGGAGAGGCAGGAAAAAAGCAACTGGGTCATTTGGTTCTTTACTAATTTAATAAACATCTAATCTTCCTGGAAGACATAGCGCCATACCAAGAAAACCCTAAGGAGGATTTCTTTAAGTAAAAATGTCCCAGCAACATAGTACAGAGCTTAAAACGGTAATCGTTTTAAAACGTTTTAAATTAGATGAATAAGACCACTGCGATTTCTTAATCTTTACTCATTAATATGTGAGTTTTGCTCGGCGTGAATTCGAATTCTGGCCCATCTCATTCAAACTGAAACAAGGTGATAATTATTCTCTGGCAGGGGAGGGGTACCATGTGTGAGAACTGTTAAAGCACAATATAATGACATACAGCAGAATAGGCTATTCGCTTCTTTTGAGGTAAACATTGGTTTTCTATTTGTTTCTTCTAAATGGCTCACTGAGTATAGCTTTGTGGAAAGGCTTTGTCTTAGAGGTAGGGAGTCAGGCCAGGTGTGAAAAGCCTACTTACCTGGCAGGACCGAATACTACATAAATATTCATTGAAGAAAGGCCATTAGCCCTCCCATTGTCAACTGCTGCTGAAAAATAGTAGTGACAACACTAGGATTTTGTAATTTATTTTATATTTCTAATTGGATTTGCTACAATATTTTGTCATCTCGTCCAAGACCAAGATGAACAAATTTCAGTGATCCAAAATGTGGTTTTTTTTTTTTTTACAATTTGTGTGATTCTATAGCAATTTACAACCAACATATCTGACCTACTTACTGTTGCCATATTATTGTAGCTGAATTTGTGCTGAAAACAAAGATATGAAACACTTTGGAATCACTGTATAGATTCCCTCAGACCCCAGAGGGTTCAAGATTTGCAACAAGGTAACAAGGCATTTCCAAATAAGGTAGATGGTGAATGACACCTCACGTGCAACAGTCAGACAGTCAAACCCCACACCAGTCTCATACTGTAAACACACTGTAATGGTGTATAAAGGTTAATAGACTTTCACAATCTAGTTTGTATATTTCATCCATAGAAATTGATGTTCGCACTGAAGTCACTATACGTAAATATTATGTGGTCAGTCAGGTCTCTTCAATGCATCTTCTTCAATTCATTATCATTGACCTAACAAAAACTATACTATGGTGCATCTAAGTTATCCGCAAAAAAGGAAAATTTGTGTTATTTGTCCCTCAATAAACTATGATGGGTAGGGCAGCTGCTTATCATCCCTGGCCTTAAAGCCTATTCAGGACTCTGTAATCCACTATGGGAGCCTTTTACTTCAACAATTACATTAACATTCTGCATTGTAGCATGAATTTGTCGATCAGGGTCAATTTGTTCACCTACTTTCTTTTGACCTGCGACACACTTGGAGCTTTACTGCCTAGCTTCTCTTTGCGCCTGCTGAAACTTCAGAGAGAAGTTAGGCAATGTGTGATGGGAGATTCAGCAACATTCAGAGGAGATATCATCCCCAGGGTCTAAGGTCTGCAGTGCAGGGCAGTGAGTCTGAAACGGAGGCGATGGCTAGTCCAGCTGGGAGGCATATATCTCCAGAGATGGGCCTGAGGAGGAGAGAACCTGCCACCAGACTAGACTCCCAGTGTAGTCATACTGTTTGACGAACACACAGTGCTACTTTAATTAGAAGTATTACTGAAGAACTGTGTGTTACAGTGGCAGCACAACTGGGGTCCTATTCTACTGAATGTTCCATGCAGGGGTGATGGCAGCAGATTATTGCTTGGCTTTAAAGGCCTATTATTCTATTTTTGGCAAATTTATAGTATTCTACAAGGTCTACCAAACATGTTGTTATGGCTTTACAAAAGTAAATTAAATGACAAAACATTACATTTCTCTCCCTTTGAGGTGAATGGTGCATGTTTCTTTCACATCCTCTGCCTTGGTTCCTTATCTCAGCAGGAACGGCAGGAGCACCCTCCCATGTCTTGCCCACACAACTCCTGCTCTGAAAGTGAACATGGTGTCAGAGAATTAGCCGGCAGTGATTAAACCATACATGTTTGAGCCAGAGTTGGTACCAGAAGTTAAAGGCATGGAGGAGAAACAGAACAAAGGGGGAAGTGTCCAAATGGAAACCTTTTAATATCTAATTGCAAACTATAGGTTATTTATGGCATACCAGGCTACATAAATGGCTAGGAGCTGTATGTAAAGTGCATTGAGAGCATATACCCACGCTCTAACTACAGTATCTGTTAAGATGAAAAATGCCCCATCAAAGCAGGTATCCTCTAAATCAAACATGCTTTTGTTACAATTATGCAACTGATCTATTCCTCCATGGATTTCAACAGGTGCACCTGTGGAAATTGGAAACCAGGAAAATATTCTTAATGCAAATAGTACATTCACTGTTCAGGATCAACAGGAACAACCTACTGGCAATTTTGGCTCCATGCTATCTATATATCTGTCTGTCTGTCTGTAGCATATCAACCACATTACCCTGAGAAATATATATGTATTGTAATATGAAGACAAGTCTGGATATGTATCTACAGTATTTACAGAAAAATGATGGCTACAAAAACACAATGGCTTGTCAATAGGGAATGTCTAATGGCTGTGTTCCCTTTTAAAATCAGACTCTGATATGATGTCATTCCCAATTTAGATGTTTGACCATGCAAATCAAGCATGAAAGACTTTATTGGAACCTGGGAAATTGGCTTGTCATTACTAACTATCTCAAGCAGATTCAAGTTTCTTTACGTCTCAGTCATTCTTAATGGTAAGAGAAAATCTAAAGAAATTCAGTCCACACACTGGAACTCAACATATAGCCTACCAGATCCTGAAACATTTTTTGATAAACAAAATGCTCCTAAAGCCATGTTTCACTTTAGTAAACTATGTTAATCATATGGCCCAAGTGAGAAATAAATAAGGTGAATGACCAAGCAAGGTTTTTAATGTACAAGAGTACACTGTGACTAAAGAAGACACGTGTGCTCAAACATTGTCATCATCTCCAGATTGGTTTCTGATATAGGGGTTTTGTGCTATTACAAAGGAAATGAAATGGAAATGAAATTGAGGTCCATCTGGCAACCAGATTATGTGCCCAAAATTCTGCAGCACACCTCTTTTCTTGTTGCTTGGTAATGCACAAACACCGTTGCTTGGTAATGCACAATGTCTTAGCTCGTTTGCAAGTTCAGACAGATTCAGCCAGTGTTAAAAGTGACATAATGAGTCACAAGCTCTGTAGGCCAAACCCTCAAGACATCAACAACTGAAAAATGCCTTTCTTTCCATCTATCAATCAATTAAATAATACACCAAATAAACAATAAAATTCGTTTTCACTATTAAGGTATTAACGTATTAAGATAATTCAATTGAAATAAATATATTCTAATAGAGACAGCCAAACTGTAACAAGGGTATGTATGAGCCATATGCTTATTGCAGTGCCATGGGGGTAAATGCATATTAGCAACAGGGTTGCACAACTCCATTGCTGCAGTGCAGGGACAACACTGCAAATCAGCTTTCGCAGGTCTTATTTGCAATGTTGCTGATCTGATCTGTCTTTTATTTGGAAAAAGACTGTCATTTGTGGACGTTAATAAAGGCATAGCTACTCTGACAAAGTTTTTATTTATTTAAGTATTATTCGCTGGATTCTTTTCTGACTTGACCAAAAGACAGAGCGAGCGTTCAGGCATTTATCTAAAAGTAAAGGAGTTATCAACGGATTGGTTGTGGTAGTCTAGACAGATTCCCTGTCACGAAATGGGTATTCACCTTCATAGCATAAGCCACCGCTGGAAATAAATGGGTATTCACCTTCATAACATAAGCCACAGCTGGAAATAAATGGCGGGGGAACGCGGCATTTACCCTCCAGGTTCTAACTCATGATGCCAGCTGCTATTCTATTGAGTACAATACCGGTGGGTTATTCGGGTCGTTTACCAGTCCTTTCTCAATAGCGCTGGGATACCGGCCGCCAACGTAGTTTACAGTAGGCTACTTCAAAACACAACATCCTACCCTATTAATAGCATGTAGTACAAAGGTGCCACGTTAACAACAATGAAATTGTCTTCACATCTACTGCAGAAGCATACAGTTCTTTTCGTATGTGAAAGCGCAACTCAGCAAGGCGCTACAGCCGTTTCGTGAGACTGGACAAAAATTGCGCTCAAGCCGGTCGACTCAAACATGAACTGTCAGCCGCATAACAAGTGATGATGGCGTTTGAACACATTCTATCGGTAACACAAAAGCAAACCTTTTCGCAAAAAAAGAAATAAATAAATCTTAGCATTGATCGATTGCACGCATTTTGGGACACATTCCCAATATATTGTTTATCTTCACCCACAGAACGTAATCACAATGGCAAGTTACATTGCAAGCACGCTGTGATCAATGATAGCGACTCTGGCTTGATTCTAAGCATAGGCTAAGAAAAATGCGCATTTTAAAAATGTAATAATGGTCACAATTAACTCGAGGCATGTTGCATTTAGGTAGCAATTGCTGATGCAATATTCACCCCTCGGACAAGGGTACTGCCCGTTACCCCCTTCGTTAAGGGTACTGATCATAATCGTAAACTGAACACATACTGTAGACTACTTGAATTACTGAGTAGTCAAGAGTTTTCATACAAAGCCCATACAGGAAATTAGAGATTTCCAAAGTTTTAGACGTCTTTAATCCATGCTAAAATGTCACTGAAATCGTCCTAAGGCGGCGTCATTCCCGGGTGATACAAAGTGTCTTACCCTTTCTCTGAGAAATGTTTTTTTCTGGAAGACCATTTTTACACGGCATCCAGATTTTCTTCAGCGGGTTCTGTGTGAGCTCGCGGGGTGATGTTGCCATCATAATGTCTTCGGTATATTTACCCTGGTTGTTGTACCATGACCCGTTTTCTGAAGACTGCAAGGGTGAATGCTGCTCACAATACTGTGGCACCCAGCTAGTAGCTGCAGCAGGGATGGATGTCATATCGGCTGAGGAGCATCAAAAGACCATCTATACCGTAATCTCGCGAAGTTAGGCGCACAGGGAATTCAAATTCACCGAGAATATATGTAGGTTATTGTATAATATATACAGCCTAATATATATATATCCTATATAACTACTGTAATAACACGCACAATTACCAATATTTACACATTTAGATTAACTTGCCCATAGCATATTTCTTGAGAATAGACATTTGTTTAATCGATCCTACTTCGTCTTAAAATATTGCTGATAAGTTATAAAATGCATTTTAAAGAGAATATAGCAGATCGGTAAGACTTTTTGTAGATTTTTGTATTGCTGTACCAATGTAGCCGACACATCTAAGCGTATTTTCTTGTTTTCTATCACTGCCTATGTGCATATAGCCTATGTCCTATCTGCTCTGAAATAAGCACTCATAAAAATAAATTGTACAAATAAATAGGCAGAGACAGTCATTTGTACCGTAAATATGAAACAGAGCTAACACAAGAAATGGGGTATTGAAAGGGGGAAAAGAAGAGAAGCTTCAGTTTCATGAAAACAAGAAGTCTTCAACTGTTCACATGCTGCACACATGGGGCGAGGATGTTGATACGATTTAAACCAATCATATATAAGTGAAGAATTTCGTAGGCCAATGACAGGGCTGCAGAAGTGGTCGGGAAGGCGTGCTCACTGCTGGGTACAAGCTCAAAAACACCGTGTACAGTGTGTGCTGCGTTCTGCTCTATCGCAATTCAGGCACATGCCTTTACTTTACAGATCACCTCCCCCGAACCATGTCGGCGATTATATCTGTTGAGACTGTATTCCAGTATTTTTAAATAAATCGTCCAACGATGCCATTAACGTTTTTTTTTCTAACCCCTTTAGAATATAGGCTACTTTTAGAGATAAACATTTTTGCTTTAAAATGTCGGATAATCAAGATTATCCAACAGAGTATGAGAATATGATCCACCCCCTCTGAGTTGCCTATTATTAAAGTAATGCTTTCTGCCTCAATCGCAGTCTATGGCTCCAATCAGAGTGGATGCTCAAAAAGTTGGTCTAAGGTAGCTAACAAATTGTCCGATTGTTGTTGGGCTTTTTTTTTCGTTTGTATATAAACATAGAGAAACATAGAATTGCAGTTAATTTGAAGGAAAACATATTGCAGCTCCAGTATTTAAAGCCTGGTTTGTCTGGGTCATTTTATGACATTAACTGGACTGTTCGAAACAATGCTACACAAAGTTTGAAAGAGGATACAATTTAATTCTAAATCAACAGAGTGGCAGAAAGACCTCCTCCCCACAGCCATAACAGCAGTATCTTCGCCAGTAGATTCCCTTCTCTTCAGAGGACACCTGAACTAAGCACATACCCTGCCTTTACTGAAAAAACTTCTCTAACTCCTCCCCTGACCATAACAACCACTGTTTGTGGACAGTAGTTATTTTGTCTTGAGAGTTTTTACTTATGTAAATGTACACTACTGCTTCAGCAAGTATTTTGCATGCATCTCAGCCTACTCCTGGTTAGAGTACTTCCTTCCAAAGACATGCAGGTTTGGGACTACATATGAAAATGAGCTTATTCGCTAACTGGCAAATTTACATTGATGTGGAAACGAAACTGCGAAACAGCGAGAACACACGCTGGGATAAGGTTACTGCATTGCATGTTAATTCATAGTGCCACCTTGTGGAAGAATATGAAATTTGTATTATAATCCCAGAGACCAAACTGTTTTCAATGTAACTTCGTTAGAAAAGTTTACTTGAAAGTAAAATGTTACAGAGACACATTAACGAAAGGTAAAAAAACTGATAAAATTACAATGACGTCAGTAGTTTGATCAAACAGAGCATCAAATAAGGATAAAGAAGATGTTATAGTCTAGTGCATACATTTCTAGTTTATACATGCAATCACATATAAATATATATAAATTCAAGATATTCAAGATTCAAGATTCTCCTTATGGCTATTACATCAATCGTAGAAGAACTGTATTGGGGCCTCACACGGCTTCCTACTGCACTGAGCTATACAAATGTGGTAACATACATGTAAAGTCCTCCCATCATCATAGGAACATAAATGAAACTCAGAAGAAACAAAACAAATGGTAGCTGATCAAAAACATAAACATTTCTCAGTAATTCGAAACGTTTGAAAGGTAGTGTGTTATGCAGTCTACTTATTACTAGCAATGCAATTATTGTTTTCATGGCCGTTAATTATTAACCCAGCCAGCGCTCAATGTTCACTCTGGATGCTCACGCTATGTAATAAAAGCGGATAAAAACATCACTCGTCCATATCTGGACTAACCCATTCAGACAAGTGGAGAAAATGGATGGCATGAATGCTGACGTGCTCATTTCCCAGGTTATAACCCAATATACAGGAAAAAAACAAGCAATACTTTACGTACAGTGGGAGCAATAATTATTTGATCCCTTGCTGATTTTGTAGGTTTGCCCACTTACAGAGAATGGAATTGTGTAGAATTTTAATCATAGGTACATTTTAACATTGAGAGACAGAATATCACAAAATAATCCACAATAACAACATCATATAAATTTTATATCATATTTTCACATGAAATAAGTATTTGATCCATAGAACAATAGGACTTAATACTTGGTGGAGAAACCTTTGTTGGCAAGCACGGAGGTCAGACATTTGTTGTAGTTTTTCACCAGGTTTACACAGATCTTGGGAGGGATTTTGGTCCACTCCTCTTTGCAGATCCTCTACCAAATCCTTAAGGTTCCGAGGCTGTCGCTTGGCAACTCGAAGCTTCAGCTCCCGCCACAGTTGTACTCAGCATTTCTCTTCCTCCAAACACGGCGAGTCAAGTTCATGCCAAATAGCTCTATTTTGGTCTCATCTGACCACATCACCTTCTCCCAAGCCTCCTCTGGATCATCCAGGTGTTCTTTGGCAAAATTCAGACGGGCCTGTACATGTGCCTTCTTCAGCAGAGGAACCTTGCACGCGCAGCAGGATTTTAATCCTTCACGGTGTAGTGTGTTACTGAAGGTTCTCTTCGTGACTGTGGTCCCAACTGCCTTCAGGTTATTAACAAGCTCCTCCTGTGTAGTACTGGGCTGATCCCTGACCTTTCACATGATCATTGATATCCCACGAGGTGAGATCTTGCGTGGAGCCCCAGACCGAGGGAGATTGGCGGTGACTTTGTGTTTCTTCCATTTTCTAATAATTGCTCCAACAGTTGTTAACTTCTCACCAAGCTGCTTGCTTATTTTCTTGTAGCCCATCCCAGCCTTGTGCAGGTCTAATGTTTTGGGTAATGAGTTGAGATTAGGAGTGCTTCTTAATGGAAAACTAACTGGTCTGTGGGAGCCAGAATTATTGCTAATTGGTAGGGGATCAAATACTTATTTCATGCAAACATACGATAATAAATTCATAAAATTTATATGATGTTGTTATTATGGATTATTTTGTGATATTCTGTCTCTCAATGTTAAAATGTACCTATGATTAAAATTCTACACAGTTTCATTCTTTGTAAGTGGGCAAACCTACAAAATCAGCAAGGGATGAAATAATTATTGCTCCCACTGTATGTAAACCCCGCCAATAACAAAATACAAAAAACAAAAGATACTGCGTATCAATTTATCTCAGCATTCCCAACACCCATCCACAACAATGCCCTTTTCCGCTCCATGTTGTAAATAAAGGAATAAGCTAACGATGTTAGAAATTAAACCACATACACAAACTGTGAATTACATTATAGGATACGAGAAAAAACTAAAGCCAAAAAACTAAAACGCCACCACCTGAGGAATGCTTCGCTATTGTTTCTTCCTTATGTGTACTGGACATTCTTTCACACCCTCTTTCTCTCTCGACGAGGTAGATAGACGCCATAGGCTCTAGAAGCAGATCACATAATGATCAATATACACTCACCAAGTACTTAATTAGGTATTTATTAGACTTATTTTTTAGACTCTTACTGCTGTAGCCTATCCACTTAGTTATGATGCGTTCAGAGATGTTCTTCTGCCTACCACTGGTTATTTGCGTTACTGTCACCTTCCTGTCAGCTTTGACCAGTCTGGCCATTCTCCTCTGACCTCTCTCATTAATAAGGCGTTTGCAGAACTGCTGCTCATTGGATTTATTTTATTTTATTATTATTATTTGCACCATTCTTTTCAAACTCTAGAGACTAGTGTGTGTGAAAATCCCAAGAGATCAGCAGTTCCAGAGATACTCAAACCACCCTGCCTGCCACCAACAATCATTCCACAGTCAAAGTCACTTAGATGTCACATTCTGATGGTTGATGTGAACATTAACTGATGCTCCTGACCCGTATGTACATGATTGTATGCATTGCACTGCTGCCACACAATTGGCTGATCAGATAATAGCATTTATGAGTAGGTGCAATAGATTAAAAATTTTCAGAATAAATTGCTCGGTGAGTGTAATTTGGTACAGACAGGACATTTTTGCCTCCTGTTAATAAAGAGTACATTTTGTTAGAATGTTTCCCTGCATATTTTAACTAGTACTGCAAAAATTCTCACGCATACTTGAAACCAAGTGGTGAGCTTCAGAAAGTTTGTGGTTATGTGTTGTATTGCACATGTTGGCATGTCACAAGAAACAGAACTTGCAAGCCAGCACTGACTGTCCACTGTACCAATTAGATTGCTGGCATCATACAGGCAATCTCACTGTTCAAACTAGGATGGCACAAGGGATATCCTCACCTCTACTTTAGAAGACTTTTCAAACAATTCACCAAAACCACCCAGCAATGAAAAGCAGCGATTATATTAAACATCCACAATAACAAGACACTTATTTGCAGTTTATAGATTATGTTATGAACACTTGAGCTCATGTTTTTGTGCCACGAACCACCAACCTAAATGTACTTCATATTAAAAAATGGGCTAAGAGCATGGACGTGCTTCACTTTAACTGTGCCAGTTCAATTTACCCCACCAATTGGCTGAATCTAATCAATCTGCATGTTCCCTACATGCAATACCAAATATGTACAGAAATAGGGCAGATGTATGTTCAGAAATCACATCAACTGATTTCATAGAATCTTACAAGACAGGAACTGACAGGTAATTTTATTCTTACTTTAATTAAATTCATCCATACATTTCTAATATAGTTAATCCATTCCTTTTGCATGAGGTAGTAATCTGAAATTAGAATGACATTCGATATACACACTATGGCTCTCTGAATTTTCCAAAATGGTTTCTTTAAATTTAGATGAGTAGCGTTTGGTCTATGAGGAAAATGCTAACTGATTGCAGCAAACTGGGAAATGTATTTCGGTTGGATTCATAGAATATTCTGCAACTGTAGAGTAGACCTATGGACCACCTGAAGCCCATCCCAAGATGACCCTAATGTAACCTATACAACCATGTAACCTATACATCTCCATGTCTGACAGGTAGCATGAAGCTGTGGTTTGGTGCAATGCTTCTTTAACCTTTGATGTATTATCTGTGTAGCTAAATGGTGATGGCTGTTTTATCCTGTACAGAGTACAGAGTAATTCCACAGTAATGAGTCAATGAAGTTGATTTTGCGTGTCCCTTCTTACACTGCCTTGGAAAAATGTTTTGCCACCAGATGACGCTGTTCCTCCTATTAGGTGAAAATGTGTGGGAAATGTTTTCAAAAACCAATAGGCTATTCAGCAAATGTGTGAAATAAAAGGAAGCTTAATGCAACAGTTCTTTCTTCAGCACACATAGACGGGTCATCAGATGCACCAGAGACAATTCAGAGCTCTCTACATCCATAATATATGAAAGTCAGAAATCTGCTATTTACAGTAAAACCTGATAAGCATCACTGACTGTTGTGTTTGCATTGATTTTGGCAGTGTTTACTGCTGTGGGTGCTGCAGCACTCCAGGCCTTGGTTTCCCCTCCAATCTAGATCAAAATGTTCTTCTCTGCAGCTGCTGGGACTGTGACTCTGCCCTACTTATCTAGCAGGTTCTGGAAGAGCAGGAGCATGTCCGGCATCTCCCCTGACAACTATTCTACATCTCTACTTCCTGGAATGTCCCAACTAGGCCCTCTGAGTATTGTGTGTGTGAGTGTGTGTGTGTATGTGTTCTGTGTGCCCATCTGTCTCCAGCACTGACAAACGCCAAGGCCATAATACTTTCACAATCAAAAGGTGCATCCCCTAGACAAGAGGGGATGCAAATTTCTCAAAAAACATTCAAACTTTCAGCAAACCTCTGAGCGAGAGGCTCATTCAAATGGTGTCTTGGTGCTCTTCAGGAATTGAGCCCTCACCCAAGGCACCAGCAATGACTGAATAAATAAATTCAAACAAATCATCATAAAGTAGCATTCATTATTTACAGTGACAAAACATCCCAAAATGTAAATCAGTGGAAATTCACCAATCAAAAAAACAATGTTATTCATAAACAATGACATCCTGTTCATAGTTTGGAGGCATGTGGATATCTAGAAAAACGGATTTGCTATGGAAGGTTCCTCCAATAATGCTCTCTAAAGCCTGGGGAAAGCATGGTACTCGTTTTTGGCTTTACAATATAAATACCTAGAGCACCTAACTGTGAAAAGTGCCTATTTGGTTTTAGACCTTCACCTCAACTGACCTTACTAGGGCCTTGGGGTCTGAGATAAAATGCCATTGATGCCCTTGCAAGATTTATAGGCTAAGTCAAGTCCTAACTGGAACAGTCAACAAAAAATACAGGCCAACTGAGGTGCAATTACCCTGTTTTATTAAAGGCACCAGCACCCCCCATCCCCCCACATACACACACCAGGGTTATCTTAGGGAAGAGCCATGTAACTGTGCGCCTGACTGCAACAGACAGCTTGCTGCTGAGAATGCACAGCCTTAGTAATCGCCTGAGTCAGTGCCAACAAATGTCTCCCTCCCTGAACCTTTAACAAGATTGAGAGTACGAGCTGAACTTTCACACAGATATCAATCCATTGCGCTTCCTCTGCCAAAATGGGATGAGCAAGCGAGTGAAAGAGAGAGAGATGTCAGCAGAACTCAGGAGGAGTCTGAGATCTAAACACTGAACACTGCTGAGAAATAAAAATACATTCAGAATTAGTCACCACTGGCAGATTATTTGCTTTATATCTCAAGCGTAGAATGCTCTAGAACCTAGCTACTTGTTAATTGTATTTAGACTTTGAGTTCTTATCACACGAGCACAGACACTGAAACATAATTATAGCACATCAGAAATGGGATTTCTCCTGACACCGCTGTGCCCACATTTCTCTCATATACAGTTGTTCAGAATTCCGAAAACAAGGATATGACCCCCACAGGCATAAATTAACTCCTTGCTAACCTTAGCCTATATTATGGCGCTAGCAACAACCCTAGCCCTTCAACAGGCTGTTAGCCATGGAAAATATGCTAGTCCGCTAATAAATTGTCTCAAATTGGACGGTTTATGAATTGAAATATGTGACGGTACCGGACGAAAAATAATATTTCACTGTCAGAAATTCCATAGAGCTGAACGAGCGCAAAGAGTAGCGATCGTATGCTTTTCAAACATGCAAAATGAATGACCGTGCAAACCAGAACATGTGTCAATTGAATCAACACATCACGTATGACAATTGCAATAATCAAATATGTCGTTTCACACAAAAAAATTTGGTCTAATAATTTACGATGACAACCTTTCGCTTTATTGCAAGCAAGCCAACTGGTTATGACCTTTGAACATATTTAAATAAAACACCGAGTATGACATTATTGCTCTCGTTCAAAAGTCTCACTCTTATCATTTATGCTCACGATTTTAGGTTCATTTCTGAACGAGTCTGGCACCGTTTTCGTACATACTGCCTACGTGACTGACTTGTTTACTTCCTCCGTCGTGTTCTAACCTAACACTCCGCTGCAAATCGTTCGGAAAACTATTCCATGCAGCTCCAATGGAAACTAGCCGAAATACACAGCCCGACCCACAAAGCGTTGTTACCTTACCAGTCCTGTCCAGGTTCTGTGTGTTTCTGGAACGACTGGAGCTCCTCATCATCCGGGTTTTGTGGAAGAGGTGTCAGTTGCCAGTGCAAACACAGCGGTTCACTGTGAGTATGCGTCATGTAGTGTCCCTCACTGACAAACTGAATGAGCAGCTTGGAGTTGTTTGAGGTCTTGTACAACCGGACGGAAACGATTTTACAGCGCTTCCACACTAGCTATTGTGGCATATCTTCGAAAATACGTAGCACGGCCAGCATATCTTTCTGTCATACCCAATGTAAACAAACATATTTTAAATAAAGGTGGACAAGAATACATTCTTTCGAATTAATATCTGCTCTTCAAATTGCTCCAGATGTTGTAACAGAAATATGTGTTTATTTTCAGGACACATACCTGTAATAAAGACGGGACTCTTCCCTTCCTTCAACCTTAGGAGTTTTCTCAGTTGCTTTTTGTTATTCTGTATACTGTAGAATCTTTAATCTAAGTGGTTGGAAGCAAGTTTAAAACGTTAACTGTTAATCCTCTTCATCCCTTATGGGAAATAATGCTTAAAGAGGCACCTATGTTGTGCCTCTGACCAAGAGAGATTCTTTGCGGCATATTGTGTATGTTTTTGAAAAAAGGAGATTGTACAGCTTTTTAAAAAAGAAAGGCACATTCCTAATTGTCTTCTTACAACAGTCACAACTTGCATGTAAACAACAGGGAATGTATGTTCAGAAAACTGAATAGCAACACTATATGGACTTCATAGAGTACTGGCTTCACATTATGCGATTTGACGCACCCAGCCAGCTCATCAGTCACAAGTTCTGTGCAAGGTATTTTTGGCCTTCCGAGTCCTCTTTAGTCTGATTGTGTCAGTATTTTTTGGGATGCCATCCCATGTTTTTCATGCTTTGTAAATTGTAATTGTAAATATATTCAACAGATTTAGATTTGTATACTGCAATCTCTGCATCCAAGGTGGGAGAGTGTAGACAACCACCCTTTCCTCCAAAGCATGTGGTGTAGCCAGCTGCTTTTTTTCATATTTCTGCATCCAAGCCAAGGTTGCACAGTCAGAGGAAGACAGATCAATAACAGCTTTAGCAAGCACAGTTTGGGCACTAGATTGCAGGGGTCACTAGAAAGGAACGAGACATGGATCCCAGCCAACTGAACCGTACATGGCACTAAAGTATGCATCAATGAGTGGGGCTACTGGCCACTGCTTGCACTGGCACGGTCAGGCACTGGCACGGTCAAGATTCGAGCCCGGATCCTGGCACCCATCCATGCACCAGAATAGGAATAGTCATCCAGCATCACAATGCCTTCATTTCTTGGATGTTCCAGCTTTCAGTCTTCCTGTAGATGTGGAGGTTGGACAATTTCTGTGGTCAGAAGACGCAGCAACCTGATCAGCAACGTGGAGTCGGAATTGGTGTTGTAAAGGTGAATCTTAGTTTTGATGTTGTACTGCTTGGACTTCCAGGTGGGACTAGTTGAGATAAATCACTCAAAACTTTTCCAAGCCCTGCCTTGATGTCACTACCTTGGTATGTGAAGTTGTCCACAAACTCCGGTAGATCATCATTTATAGACACTGGTGCTCTAGTGCTGGCATGGACATACATACTGTATATCACTGGTGCTCTCGTGCTGGCATGGACATACATACTGTATATCACTGGTCTGTAGTGCTGGCATGGACGTACATACTGTATATCACTGGTGATCTAGTGGTGGCATGGACATACATACTGTATATCACTGGCGTTTTGCAGGTGTTAAACCTTGTCTGCTGGGCGAATTTAGTAATGCTATCATTTTTCCTGTAAGTTGGAATGGTTGGTGGAGAGGACAGTGTGGAGTCTATTGTCTTCCAGATGTGTAAAGCAGTAAATAGTTGAGATTGTCATTTGTTTATTATTTGTTATGCATATGCATTTTTTAAATATAATTGTACTTGATGAAATAGGTTACATTTAAGGAATTAATTTACTTTTAGCTACATAATTATTTGAAATCAGTGTTTTTTATCTTATTTAATTATTTGAAATCAGTGTTTTTTATCTTAATTAAATAGATAAATAATATTTAAATAAAAATTTTATATGATTAAAATAATTGTAGAAATGACCTGGAAGTAATTTGGTCAACCATGAAACGTGTCACCTCAAACAGACATCTCATTGTAGTTTTCTCTGAAATTACACCAATGCTGTCAGCAGCTGGCAATGCTACTGATGCTAACACCTTCATTTATCCTTGTTAAGGAAATCAATATTACTGCTTTAAAAGGAGAGCTTTAAAATCTCAAATATATTTTAAGGGATGAGGAACTGGCAGTGTGTGGAATGTGGTGGACTCAGGCAGGATCATATCTTCAGGATCTCAACGGCCACGCCCCAATGCCCAAATCCTCATCAAACTTGTTGGACTCGTCACTTGTTGCCTGGAGCAGTTTCATTGATGATATCTGCAAACTCAGGGTTTATTATTTTATTTGCACGCTATAGATGCTGCTATTACTTTGGGATCATGTAACAATGGAATATGAAAATAGATCTTACCTGCAGGTCTTACTTTGAATTAATCTGTTCTCACCAGATTAGACACTTAGCTCTTCTGTAAATCGTTGAATCCTTGAGTTTTGTGAGGCCAAATGGCGTTTATGTAAAGCAGAACAGTGGACATGGCCCATGCAGTTGCAGGGTAATTGTGTGGAAAATGGAGGGGTGCTGAGGTAGTCCATAGTGGCAATTCGCTAGTGGGGTGTGAGTTTATTCATTTACAAGAATGTATTGGTGGAGGTGATTTGTGTAAAGGAGTGAAAATGTTACTGTTGGTTATGGAATTATTTTTTGGCAATACTGCACCTACTCTATGTGTGATCTAATCATGCCAAGAAATCATATATATTTGAATGTATGAATTTTATACAGAAGCAGACCATTGCGATGCTTCTCCAAGACACAAGCAACCCCCCTCCACCCCTATGGAGGTGAATAATATACACATACAGTGATTCATATTTGTCCATGTGCAGTACATACCAGGCTATTTTTAAAAGTTATTCACTGTTAAAAAAACAAAACAAATAAAACTTGTTCTCATGAAACATTGCCACAGCCAAACAGCAGACGAAGAGAGTGCATATGAGATGTAATGAGCGTAAATGTACTGTTTGTGATGAAGAAACCATTGTGGGAAACCAGTTCCACAAACTCAGATGCCACCTCTCCCACAATTTCTATATCAATACGAGACACTTCTTTATTATCATCCATCTTAACATCTACCCTTTCACAGACACAGATGCTCATATTATTAGGATGCATGGGAGAGTCAGAACTGAACCCCGAACCCCGAATTATACTAATTTTTTAAGCTTTTCCAGCTTTGATCAAGAGTTTACAATATATAATAATAATAATAATAATAATAATAATAATAATAATAATAATAATAATAGTAATAATAATAATAATAATATAATAATAATAATAATAATAATAATAATGGAAGGATATAGACAATTATGTGGCACCTATCAAGTAGGCAGTAGTGACCATCCTGCTGTGATTGAATAAGCCTGTCTTGTTGACTCAAGTAGATCCTGATCTCTCACTCCCGGTAGCTATTCTATTAGAATGCTAATAAGAGACCATCAAGGGACCATTTGGCCAGCACACACAGATTCTGCCCAACATATCTTCCAATAGGTATGACTAGAAGGCTATACCCATGCCAAATGTTCCAGCATTAGGAGAGCTAAGAAGCGGTTTAAAAAAGTGTGTTCTCAGTCTTCAGCAGAAGACAGGAAATGGCTCAGCTGTCCTGACTGTAGTGGGGACCTCATTCCACTACTGATGAAGGATAAAGAAGAGACTGGATGGAGAGGAGGCAGGCCCCTTTAGGAGAGGACAGTAGGGCAGCCAGCAGACACCGAGCAGTGTGGCCTGGCAGCTTTGGTAATAGTTCACAGTTGAAAGGGACCGTTCCTCTTGCTGCTGCTCATGGGTCAGGACAATGGACAAACCAACCAATGGGTAAATGCACTGCTGTGAATAAATTAAATTACTCTTTATTTGCATGCATATGCTCTCACCGTTTAAATCATATGCCCCAGTGTGATTATGTAATATAATACATAGTAATATAATAATAATAATGAACTTTACAATATAGAAACTGAAAAACCGATGTTAATAAAAAAAAATATATATATATATTTTATCTTTTGTTTCATTATTAACCATATTGAAGCATTATGTCAATGTAGCACCCAAGTATGGAAAAACCTTTTTGGTAATACCACCCATCCCAAGATATCCCAAAGAATCAGAAATCCAAAAGAATCAGAAATCCAGAAAGATGCATCCCACCATCTTAGATGTGCTCCCCATTACCCAAGTGCAGTTAGCAGGGTTAGATGAATCCTCTGGCAGGAGTCACTTGCTGTACAAAAAAAATAAAAATAAAAATAATAATTTGCAGATGAACATAATGTACCCTGCTTTTCCTTCAGAAGCTATTTTTGGACAGAAGTAATTCCAATTATCACCCCTGGGGGCCATGTTTGCTGCTATTCTTATTTGACCATTTCTGAGAAACCGGACACTCTGAATAGCAGTGTAGCAGCACATCCCACTACATCTGCATCTGCTCTTTTATCTATGGTCTTGATCAGTCAACATTTTGGTGGAAAGTTACAAACCAGTTTAACTGGTGTGTTGGCAGTACATCCACACACCTGGTATTACAACATCAAAATGTGAATCGGATTTTCCGAGATTTCCTGATTGGGTATCTCGGAAATGGATTCCATCCTGTTTGACTCAGTTACAGTAAAAACACTAAATGAGAGTGCCATTTTTTTATTTCTCAAATAGGCTTCTCTCAGAAATGGTCCAATACCAAAAGACTAAATTGTACTATTAGCAAATAAATGCATCTTTAGACAGACTGCTATTGACAGTCAGGGATCCTCACCGATTTACAGCGGACAGTGCTGGCAATCTGGGAGCGGGCATTGAGGGTGGAGGGGGAATTGCGTCGTAGGCGACGGGTGTGGCTGAGAAGGGCCCCTCTTTGCGGATGTTTTGGGACATAGACTGTGACTCCCTTGCAGGAGGCAGCCTTGCCTGGGCAGGGAGGGGGGGCAGTGGGCCTTTTGTCAGGGCCAGGCTTGAAACAGCACGTCTGCATTTAGGAGGACTCTGAGGTTGATGTGCTTGAGGGAATTAGAGGATTCAGTATAAGTGTGTGGATGTCCATGGCAGAGATAACACACATACAGCTTCTTTGAACACTGACTCTCTAGAGCAGCACACATGCTGGCAGGCTGGATGCATTAAGACAGACTGAACTGATCCACAGATACTGGCTGTGGCAGTGGACACAGATGGCATTCAGAGAAGTGGACGTGAGGACAGGGTGCATGGGCGGGGTCTGGCCTGTACAGGGGCATATGCTTACACTGGGAGCCCTTCTGCGCAGCCTTCAGTCCACCCTGGTGCTCGGCCATGGGGGGGTTTCTGGAGATGTGTATGCGCTTCAGAACAGTGTCATTGATCCCGGCCTTCACAATGACCGTCTGTTGGGCCGGGCCAAGGGTATTCCCCTGCACAGAAAGACATGCCAGATATACATGAATGCACATACGCACACACACACGTACACACAGGTGTGCAAAAAAACACAGCCTCATGCATACATACACGCAGACACACAAACACCTGCACACACACAAAGGTGGAAACTAAAAGAAGAATGGCATGTTAGGAGCATAGCTGTTCTCTATGGAAAACTATCTTGATAAGAGTTGAAATGTGAAAAAAGGTTGACAGACGAATCACCTTAGTTATTGGCATTTTTAAAGGACAGTGCATGTCTGGATGTGATAAAGGTTTTCCTTTTGAAGTAATAAGTTTATAATAACATGGTCATAAAATGATAATCTTCCAGAGATCATATATTATTTTACACTCACATTAAAGCTTTTCTCTGGGTTGTTGTTGGAATAGTTGAGGCTGTGAACATAACTGACAGTGTAAAGTACCATACAGTAACATGGAAAACAACCAAAATTCAAAGTGCATGTG
Organism: Conger conger; assembly: GCF_963514075.1. Lineage (NCBI taxonomy): Eukaryota > Metazoa > Chordata > Actinopteri > Anguilliformes > Congridae > Conger > Conger conger. The sequence goes on from NC_083769.1 coordinate 28,264,535, forward strand.
TGTGACATTTAGTTTGGAATTGTAACATCTGAATCTATTGCTCAAACATGGTGGATTGCTAACCATGTTATGCATGAATGGAATTACTTTGAGACATTTCCTGCTCTTATAAGCTCTAGCCTTAAGGCAGCACAAGATTCTAGTAGTTTACTTTATTTCAGCACCATTTTGAATCTGGTCTATGGTAGAATCTCAAAACAGTTTGAGCAGAGCAAACCACAAGTGCATGCTATCCCCACCCACTAGGGGGAACCATCTACACAACCAAATGGATGCTCCTTTGTCTGAGTTCCTCACTTGCTCTCAGATTTGTTCGACATTGACCGGGCGACCTGTTCCGAAAAGGGCTCCAGGGTGTGGTCATGGGTCATCTCTGCTGAAGAGTCTAGAACAGAGTATACAAGAGACTGCACTGAGGCAAACAATCTCATGAATATTAATGATTGAGAAGAGGGTAACTAATAGTCTTCACAATAGTTCTCCTGCCTTGAGTGTTTTCATGCAAACCACTGAATGATTTTCTACCCTCGTCCCGAGCACTTTTGATGTGTGTCCTGACTGCAGAGAGAAATTCTTCTGCCTCCGCTTCATCTGCAAAGTTCAGGCCTGCCTGAAAATCCTACAGGCACAAAGCAAAAACCATGTTTATCCTCAACAGCAGTCAACAGCAAATACTGTAAAGTGTTAGTGTAATGTTATGGCAAACATGCTCGAATGCTTAATCTTCACAGTGTGGGCAGTATTGGGTATCTCATGTGGCACAAATCTTGGAGGCTCCAGATCCAGGCTGAAAGTAGTGTTCTGCGGTCTCCTGAGAGAAGGGGGGAATAATGGAGGTGTGCCCTTACATCTGCAGGGAAGGTGTGGAAGAAGGGGCGGGGTGCAGAGTATCTGAAGGGGATGTAGAGCTCCTGTTCCCATAGCAACTTTGCTCTCTGGAGAGAAATAGGAGAGAAAATAGGGGAGGCAGATGATTTATAAACATAATACACACTGCTTCAAAAGATAAAATGAACACAACAACCATTAGTAAACCCTACACATAGTGGGAGCAATAATTATTTGATCCCTTGCTGATTTTGTAGGCTTGCCCACTTACAAAGAATGGAACTGTGTAAAATTTTAACACATTTTAACATTGAGATATTTATAAATTTAATATCATATTTTCACATGAAATAAGTATTTGATCCATAGAACAATATGACTTAATTCTTGGTGGAGAAACCTTTGTTGGCAAGCACAGAGGTCAGACGTTTATTGTAGTTTTTCACCAGGTTTGCACAGATCTTGGGAGGGATTTTGGTCCACTCCTCTTTGCAGATCCTCTCCAAATCTTTAAGGTTCCGAGGCTGTTGCTTGGCAACTCGAAGCTTCAGCTCCCTTCACAGATTTTCGATGGGATTTAGGTCTGGAGACTGGCTAGGCCACTCCAGGACCTTAATATGCTTCTTTTTGAGCCACTCCTTTGTTGCCTTGGCCGTATGTTTTGGGTCATTGTCATGTTGGAAGACCCATCCATGACCCATTTTCAGTGCTCTCACTCAGGGAAGGAGGTTGTTGCCCAAAATTTCCTGGTACATGCCCCCATTCATCCTCCCCTCGATACGGTGACGTCGTCCTGTCCCCTTAGCTGAGAAACACCCCCAAAGCATAAGTTTTCCACCTCCATGCTTCACAGTGGGGATGGTGTTCCTGGGGTTGTACTCAGCATTTCTCTTCCTCCAAACACGGCAATTTGGAGGAAAATATATTTGGATGCCAAATAGCTCTATTTTGGTCTCATCTGACCACATCACCTTCTCCCAAGCCTCTTCTGGATCATCCAGGTGTTCTTTGGCAAACTTCAGACAGGCTTGCACATGTGCCTTCTTCAGCAGAGGACCCTTGCACGCGCAGCAGGATTTTAATCCTTCACGGTGTAGTGTGTTACTGATGGTTCTCTTCGTGACTGTGGTCCCAACTGCCTTCAGGTCATTAACAAGCTCCTCCTGTGTAGCACTGGGCTAATCCCTGACCTTTCTCATGATCATTGATATCCCACGAGGCGAGATCTTGCGTGGAGACCCAGACCGAGGAAGATTGGCGGTGACTTTGTGTTTCTTCCATTTTCTAATAATTGCTCCAACAGTTGTTAACTTCTCACCAAGCTGCTTGCTTATTTTCTTGTAGCCCATCCTAGCCTTGTGCAGGTCTACAATTTTGTCCCTGATGTCCTTAGACAGCTCCTTTGTCTTGGCCATGGTGGAAACGTTGGAATCTGATTGATTGTGTGGACAGGTGTCATTTATACAGCTACATAACGATGTAATGAGTTGACACAGGTGTTTTGGGTAATGAGTTGAGCTTAATGAGAGTTGATACGATAATACATTTTATAAAATTTATATGACGTTGTTATTGTGGATTATTTTGTGATATTCTGTCTCTCAATGTTAAAATGTACCTATGATTAAAATTCTACACAGTTCCATTCTTTGTAAAGTGGGCAAACCTACAAAATCAGCAAGGGATCAAATAATTATTGCTCCCACTGTAGATGTCTTTGGCAAAACATTTAATAGGTAGAAGTAGTGGCTGGTAGCATATACTTCGTAGAAGAAAGCACATATGTAAGTAAAAAGAAAACATTGGGAGTATGTAAAATGACATTGGAGATTGGAAATGTATTCATATGACCACTGACGTACAGACAGACCATTACACTCACCTTGACACTGTAGAGACGCAGATAGTAAGAGTGCAGTGATTGGTCATTCACCAGGCAGACCACACCACTGGCTGCACACCTCCAGGTAGCCTCATGACCCCTGGGCTCCATGGACCCCACATACACCTGAGCCACTGCTGACGCCATGACCTGCAATACACACACCCATGGTGTAAAATCCAGCTTGACCAGCGCTTTCAAAACATAGCTTGAGCTGGTCAAACCATGCTGAGTATGGAGCTTCAGCTGTTTTTTTCAGGAGGGAAGGGTTTCTGGGGCACGTACCTAAGCAGTTCCCTGAAATGGAATACCCACACAGACCAAATTGTCAAGAAAGCCTAGCAAAGATTTTACTTTGTTAGACTGCTAATGAAGTTCGACACAGCTATCATCCAATACATCATCACATCAGCCATAATAGTCTGGTATGGGTATCTGGTTTTCCTGTCCTAAACTAAGTCCTTTAAAAATTATATCAGTCCAAACTCAGGACTGAGGACTTACCTGTTATGTACCGTAAAATATAGAAATGTATTCTTTTTTTAAACCAGTAAATAAGAGTCTAAGGAGTAAATTAGCAGCTATTCATACAGCTGTAGTTTGTTATAAACATATAAGACTCTATATTAGTGGTACAGTTGCATTGTACAGTATTATTTAAGATTTAGATTTCAATTATAGATACATAATTATATCTGGGTGTAAAACTAATCGTCAGGTGGATAAATATCTGTTAGCTTTAAGACTTATTTGCCATGTGAAATTGCCCTTTAATCTATCCAGGTGCATGTAGTTATGAAACAAGCAGAGGACATGGAAAATGCTGTGCTGAAAGGAGAGCAGCAGCATTAGGCCTATTCTAAATAAGACCCATACTCAAACAGGCCTGATTTAAGCAGAAGCATTCAATTACTTTTACAGTGCCAAACTGCAGGCTCAGAGGTTCCATTCAGTCTTCATTTGCATTAAGTAATGGAGCTGGAACACAGCCTGGTGCGCTACGCTGTATGATGTGATAATAGGCCGGTGAAAGCAAGGCTAGGAATACAAAGACTGTTACCTCACTGTAACTGTTCTCTGCTTTAATTGGTTAGCAATATGCTTTTAGTAATACACTCAACAAAACTAGATGTCATTAACAATGTATACCCTAAAATATCCAGTGTTTGTTTTAGGACTCGTGTGTTTTGTATAATTTGTTATCTTCTATTTCAAGGAAAACAACACTACTGTCATATTTGTTTGTGATTTCTATGAACAGGAAGTGACATTATGATCTTTCTGCGAGAGAAGAATGTTTGGGAGATTGGATGGAAACATTGGGAGATGAGTCATCAGCGGTATTAGTGCTTCAAACGTCACTGAAGTTTGAACACAAAAGAGTTTTGTGTTGTCTGCGCCGGTTCACAAAGGCAATGTACAGTCCTGCATTTACATGCAGGGCTGTGAAGCCTTTCTCTTCCCCCAGTTTTTATGATTTATTATTTAACAAATAAAGTAGGGAGAGAATGGGACATATTATGCTCTTAGAATAAGGCTGAGCAATTACATTTTTTTTTCAACTTGGACTGGAACTTTCTTAGAACTTTCTTGGACATACATATTGAAAACTGGTTTAGTGTATATGAAACTTGATGCATGGAACATTAATCTGGGAATAAATGCTCTCAGCTGCAGTGTGCAGCACTATGCAGAGTGAGATAGAAGCGCCATTGTGTCTAGTGAATACCTGATTTGGATATGCATTTTTTGTCTTGGCATCACTGCTGTTTACTACAATCCCTTAAGTCAAAATAAAATAAATTAAAGGCATGGGGCACAATATTACATGCATATTAAAAAAACACCAAAACAACATTCAGATCTTGATATATTAGAAAATAAACAATAGAATGATACAATAGAATATGAAAGCACTGTGCACTATTTGAATCACATCTGTCATTGCTTCTAACCAGCTATTTTTACCTCTGCATCAAAACCACAAAATATCCTATTTGTTATCCACTCTTACAGAATTAAAAAGCTGATCAATGGATAAACAGCAAACCTTAAATTTATCTTAAATTTATTTAAAATGCCATTTGGTTGGTTCCTTTCCTGCAGAAAAATTCGCTTTATGTTAAGTGACTGTTAAAGTAATTCAGTTTGGCACTGATTTGCACAGAATTCTGTAAAATACAATGAGAATATGATGTCATACAATATGATGATGCTGAGGGCAGGTAGACTGGAGCTTTGACTCACCGAGCACTTGGGTCCAAGCAGACTGAATAGGAGCGCATTATCCCGACTGGAGATCAGGTCGCTGTAAACCCTAAGGCTCATCCTGGAATCTTTCACTGCCTCACTCAATCTATCTTTCTTTTTTCTTTCCTTACTTTTACTTTCCTTACTTTGCTTTCCTCGATCATACGACCCCTTGCTGCACTTCCAAGCAGCAATGCAACTTGAGAAAGGTTCAGTACTCACGTGCCAATCTAATACCGTCCTATAAGATCTTAATTGGTTCAATTCTGGTAAAATACATTATTTGTTGTGCTTTTCATGATATGTCTGTTGTCCCTGTCATGTCCCTCACTTAATTCAACTTTCAACATGTCTGTCCTATATGACTCCTTCCTTCTTTTACACTCTTTTTTTACACTCCCCCTATCGATACCACTCCCTACCCTGTTCACCATGGAGACAGATATGTCACAGCTCCAGTACTTCCTCATGCAAATCCATGATTTGTACCACCATGTGTGTCTTTATCACAGGAAACTGAGCTGATGCATTTCCCTTTTAACTCAGGTGCACCAAACATGAGGTCCTCATGCACTATGGTCATTAGAGTGTCCTGGGTTCTCTCAGCCTGACCATCTAATTCTTGCTTAATTGGCTTAATAAATCTCCATCTTGACCTCAGCTGAAGTATGTTTGGCAGTCTGGTGCAAAATGGCTGCTCTGCTTCACCCAGGCGGCTGCTACAATTACTGGTGCAATTCTCCAGTGCACTGTAAAGTGCTTTGGCATCATGAAATAAAAGGCACCATATAAACAATTATTTATAAATATTATTTATTAACCCAACCTTATTCTACAGTCTCTGTGTAGTCTTTGGACTTAGGTACTGGTTTCTTTAAGGTCTGTTTGTTTTAGCTTTTGGTTGGAATCAAATAATTATTCACTCAACCAGTTTCTATGCCATACCAGTTTAGCATCACTGCAAAGTTCTATGATATAATCCATTCAATGATGATTAAACCTGTTAGGGTGAAATCCTCCAAGATCTCCAGAGTTTAATAACTGTGACCAATCATATATAAAATCGCTTTGTGCACTGGAAAGGTAAACTTCAGACCCAATATAAGATAGAAAATGTAATATTTTTATTTCTGAAAAAAGAACAAGACAACAGTAATTATATCAGAGTAATGATATTAAGAGTAATGATAACCTTATTAAGAACAGAAAGTTCAGGAGTGCTGGTGACATTGGTGGCCCAGAAGTTCCTTTGCTTTTCCTTTATACTTAGTCTGCTACTGAGGGTAAATCAGAACATAGGGCACTAGAGGTAGGGTCCTCTACTCACTGTCTGATACTGAGGGCGAATCTCAACATAGGGCACTAGAGATAGGGCCCTCTATACAGTCTGATACTGAGGGTGAATCTCAACATAGGGCACTAGAGATAGGGCCCTCTATACAGTCTGATACTGAGGGCGAATCACAACATAGGGCACGAGAAGTAGGGCCCTCTACTCACAGTCTGATACTGATGGTGAATCTCAACATAGGACACTAGAGGTAGGGCCCTCTACACAGTCTGATACTGATGGTGAATCTCAACATAGGGCACTAGAGATAGGGCCCTCTACACAGTCTGATACTGATGGTGAATCTCAACATAGGGCACTAGAGGTAGGGCTCTCTACTCACAGTCTGATACTGATGTAAATCTCAAAATGAGGCACTATAGGTAGGGCCCTCTACTCACAGTCTGATACTGATGGTGAATCTCAACATAGGGCACTAGAGGTAGGGCCCTCTACTCACAATCTGATACTGATGTGAATCTCAACATAGGGCACTAGAGGTAGGGCCCTCTACTCACAATCTGATACCGAGGGCAACTCAACATGGGGCACTATAGGTAGGGGGTGTTCTGCAAGAAGATTACATTTACAGTGCAGGACAAGAACATAACACTCTCAGATACAACATCCATACACTCAGACTCTCCTTCTCTCTTGCACACACACACAGTACACACATGCTCACACATACACACTCACATACACATGCTTACATGCCGACTCAAACCGATACACTCACGGATACATGAAAGTAGAATTCCAGCTGTGAATGAAACGCTGTAGTCTTCTGTGTACCTTTATTTCACAGGTGGATCTGCTGCTGAGGAGCACACTTTTCTCAATGTCCCTGTTATTCCATTCAGTAGCACCTTCTATCCACTATTGTTTTACTCAGTCTCTCATTGGCTGTTGCACACAGCGCTCCCGCCCCCTCCGCATCCTTCTGCAGCAGCCTTCTTGCGTCTCTTGTTGAGCAAGGGGTTGCTAGAGGTGTCGAGGTCTTTGATCTTCACCTGGTCGTAGTCCACACGCATGGTGGCTAGGGCGCTGGTCATCTCTTCCTGCAGCAAACAGCATGCAGAAGAAGCGTATAAGCGTTTAGTAAGGGGCCCACATAGACACTGACAAGCTGCTTAGTCTAATCAACTGTACGTCGCTCTGGATAAGAGCGTCTGCCAAATGGCATTAATGTAATGTAATGTAATGGTGCTTAAGTCTCAGCTGCCCATTTGGTGACCGTACGGATTGAATGAACTAATTTTGTTTGTTTCCAAAGTGCAGTCTCCCTGGAGAGTACTGTATATTGCCACACATGTTCCTCTCAGTACGGTTATACAGTACCACTACTGTAGACATATCATTGGAAGCATCTTACAATCACATTTCCTCTTAAGTGTACTTTTTCATTCCTTTTTACTTTTTGAGATAAGTTTCTGTTGGAGGAACTTTGCACATACGTAATTGACTGTAATACTCAATAACATGTATTCTGAACAGGCTGCTACGTTTCTGTCATTGTGCTGGGAGTTTGAGTCAAAACAAAATGATTTTTACCGATGGTGAAATGTACACCAAGTAACAGTACAAAACAGTATAATACAGGTGCATCTAAAAAATGTTAATCGTGGAAAAGATAATTTTTTCCCGTAATTTTATTCAAAAAGAGAAACTTTCATATATTCTAGATTCATTACACATAAAGTTAAATATTTCAAGCCTTTTTTTGTTTTAATCGTGATGATAGGGCAGCCTGCAGCATAGTGGTTTTAAGGTACATGACCGAGACCCGCAAGGTCAGTGGTTCAATCCCCGGTGTAGCCACAATAAGATCCACACAACCGTTAAGGGCCCTTGAGCAGGGCCCTTAACCCTGCATTGCTCCAGGGGAGGATTGTTTCCTGCTTAGTCTACTGTAAGCCATAATCATTATTAAACAAAAGATTAAAACAAAAAAAGGCTTGAAATATTTCACTTCATGTGTAATGAATTTTGAAAATATGAAAGTATGAAAATATGAACTTTTCCACAATATTTTAATTTTCGGAGATGCACCTGTATATGTTGTTATAATATAATGTATGTTACATAGCTGCTGAAAATAGACTTTCTAATCCTGTCACAAGAGGTCAGTGTTGGACACTCACCTTCACATCGTCCCACATCTCCCTGTCCTCAGTGAGCACGCGTGTGGTGTGAAGTGGAGTAGGCGGCACCACCATTGACTGCTACAACACAAACACACAAGCACTATCAGGGATCAGGCGCCCCGCCTCACATCGATGAGGGTCATATCAATGCTCTGACAGGTTGAGGGGCTCACAGTAATCCAGGGATGGTTCGTGAACTGTGTGATGGTCATCCGCTCGTTCGGGTCAGTCTTTAGGAGCTGGTGAATCAGCTGCTTGGCTGCAGAGATGGAAAGAGAGAGGGATAAACATCGCTTCCAGGCAGAACCAGAGATGAAGCAGCAATTGTTCAACTCAATTAACATTTCTATCAAAGGATTGAAATAAATAAGCAAATAAGAAAATTGACCATTGAACTCAGTTGTTGCTTGAGTGAGTTTATTTGGAGAAGCAACAACTGTGAAAACCACACTAATTTCTGTTATTTTTGGCACAATTAGTTTTGGGTAATTTTGTGACTCTGGCCACATGTGCTATGTAATTGTTTAGTATAGTCTTCTTTAGGTAAACAACTCACAGATAGTACAAACAATCAAGTACATTCAATAAGAAATATATTGCCTTATTCTTATTCTGTGTCGGGAGATCAAGAATCTACCCTCAATACACTCAATACATTTCTGCTCTATTCAAGGGCAGTGACATTCACCGAAAGAGGTTGGTAGTCTCTCTTTGAGGGAATAAGCATTGAAGGCCCTTTGAAGTGCATTGTGGGAATTCTCTATTGATTTAACAGTCCAGATTTGGATTTCTGTCATGAAAGCAGTTTCTCTTCATATTGTGTGTATGTATATGTGTGTGTGTGCATGTGTGTGTGCACATGTGTTTGTGCAAGTGCACATGCATGTGGGTGTATGAATGTGTGCACACGCACTTATACACACGTATATAACTGACTCTGTGTCCTAGTGCCTAGTGGCCTTGACTCTCACCTTCCTCTGACACTTCTGCCCACTCTGGGTTGGGGAACTCGTACTGACCCTGCCGGATGCGACACTTCATGCCGGGGGAGATGGCCTGCCCTGTGTTGGAGTAAAAGGGGGGGAAGCCGCAAAGCCTGTGGGGGAGTGGGGGAGTGGGGGGGGGGGGGGGGAGGCGTCACGACACTGTGAGAATGTCTGATGTCAGTCTCAGCATGGCCATTAATAAAAATATGTTTGAAGGAAGAGGGTGGTGAGCAGGGAGGGAGGAAACCAGATACACAAAGTGGAGGTAGCAATAGTGAAACCTGGAAGGGAGGTTTTCTTGTGCACACACACACACATACACACACACGCACGCGCACACATTCTATACTCACAGGATGTACATTATCACGCCCAGAGACCACATGTCACATGATTTGTCATATTTCTCCGGACCTAGCACCTCAGGGGCTGACAGACACACAGACAGACAGACAGACGGACAGACAGGCAGACAGACAGATGAACAGGTGGAAAATGAATAAACTCACATTGTATGTACTGTCTGTATTGCTACTCTAGTTATTTTTGTGTATGAGAGACAGCTTTTAAGCTTAAAGGTTCTTTGGGGAAAAAAAACATCTGAACATAATTCAACTGTGTAGTATATGCTAAATTAAAGTGTTATTCTATAAGTTTCAATGTCAGATATGAATATTAAAATGCAATGCAATTGTAGGTGTGAACAAAATAACCAGTTAGACATTGTAAGAGTCCATTCAAAGAAACACATGAAAGGAAAAACTATGTACAAAGGCTATATATAACCTGCCTGACAGTAGATTTAATAAAGTAGCTCTGACTAACATTTGTTTAAATAGTAATACAAAATAAATCTTTATAATCTCTTTATAAACTATTTGTACATTCTTGTATGACATTGACCCATGCAGACAGAAACCATTTTCAACATCCTCTTCACAATCGGCTGACCCCCACTGTAAGCCCTCACTCTTCCTCCCTTTGTTCACCTGAGAGACTCACCCACATAGTACGGCGTGTAGCAGGGCGTCTGCAGTGAGTTCTGCAGTGTGGTCTCCTTGGCAAAGCCAAAGTCTGTCAGTTTGAGGACAGCGTTGCTCTCCTTGGTGGTGTACAGCAGGTTTTCAGGCTGAGGGGACAGACAGTTATTTACCACCATTACTGCCAACAAAAATATTACTCTGACCACTACTGCAGCAGCTGAAACAAGATATCCTGATATGCATAGGTGACTGCAAGACACCTATTCTTAAAAGCTTTAAAACTGTAAGCTATTTCTGTGTATTTTTATGTATTGCTATTCCATTGCAATGTGTTCTGGATTATTAGATTTTCTATATGAGAAATGTGAAAATAAGTAAAATGTGAAAATAAGTCATTTAAAATGCCAAAACAGTCACACTCATCAACACCATCACTACCTGTCTCACTTCTGCACTGCCACTCTAGCCTACACACAGTTATCACCACCATCTCAATAGGGTCCATCCAGCGGGAACATTTGAACGGACCATGGCTTTCCCTGATCTGATTCGCACGGCTCTCGGCTGCCCTGTGATTGCCGTACCTTGACGTCTCTATGAGCTATGTTCATATGGTGGAGGTACTCGATGGCTGTGCCAATGTCACGCATGATCTCCGATGCCTCTGAGGGAGAGACAGGACAGGCATAGTGTCACACAAACACACAAAGCACCATCTATTGCAAGGCACAAGAGTATTACGCAGAGCACCGTGAACACAGAACACCTTACAAATATCCATGCAACATAGAATGAGCACAGTGCTACATTAAATGATGTTAAATAAAAATTAAATTAAATAATGTACAGCACCACAGACCAGAACATAGACTACAATGAGTCACAGGGCACAATGCAAGAAAATTAAAACCACTGTAATACACATGTAATACAGAACATTATTACATTACATTACATTACATTATGGAGAGAACAAGAGGAAGATAATGAGTACACATATAATTATTGCTACTCTGGCCCCTCCCTCACCTCTCTCAGTAAAGGCCTGGTCACCTCGAGCCTGAATCCGGCTGAAGAGTTCTCCCCCCTCCATGCTGGAAAAAAGTAACAATGTCCAAACTGGAGACCACATTCAACTACACAAACACAGAAATGCAAAAATACATTCACGCATGCACACATACGCACACACGCGCACACACATATGCACACACAAACACACACACGCACGCACACACACGCACACACAAACATACATACACAAACACACACACACACACGCGCACATACACATACACACACACACACAGACAGACACAGGTAACATGGTGTTTGTTCACCTTCAATTACTGATTGTGAAAATATTCTGGGGGGATAAATAAAACCGATGTTGTCAGGATTGATAACCCATGTGCAACATGAAAGGGGAAAACAGAAGACTGAGTATAAAACAGCACCCTGGGGGTGTGTGTATACAGAATACAGACAGGACACCTTGTTCTGGACTCCACAGACCACAAGAACGCCCCCAGGCCACAGCGTAGCCATAGCGATGAATATTCACTTCCTCAACAGCAGAGCAAACTGCACCATGCCCAGAAGTGAACCCTGTTCAGCTGCGTGGGAGAGGAGTGCACTCAGTCACGCAGTGTTTTTCCCATAAACCCCAAACTGCACCCTTTAGCATTTCTGCCACTACACTACTCAATAGAAACAGAACAATACCAATAGCCTCTTCACAATTAGCACAGCAACTCAAATAATGTGCACATTACTGCAGCTGTTTTCGTGGGGGGGTGTTCATCTGCTCTGGTTGTCATAGTGATTGCTGTACTTGTGGCTTTTCTGACACATACAGATGTATGCACAAGGTTCTGAAGTCAGTTTTTTGTGATGGTTAGTTAAGTTCCTGTAAGTGAACTAGTGAACGGAAAAAGGAAAAAGCTAACATGCAGAAAATCACTGTTACTAGTGAAGTGAATGCAACAATTGCAGTTTATATCTTAAATGGTGTGAAGGCCAATGGAAAGTATGTCAGATGCAGGAATTTATTTTCTAACCTTATTACATTACATTACATTACATTACATTAATGACATTTGGCAGACGCTCTCATCCAGAGCAACGTACAATGAAGTGCATACCCATAACCAGGGATAAGTGCGCTGAAAGACCCTAGAGGGAAGTACAATTTCAACTGCTACCTGCACAACAAACAAACAAACAAACGCAAAAGCATGACCAAATCCCCAAAACTAGCCAAACACTGCTTAACTAGCCAAACTAAAAATACACAAAAAAGTACATCACAGAAAGACAACAATTAAGGTTCACAGGGAGGTAGGGAGGGACGGGGAGAGGTGCTGCTTAAAGAGGTGCGTCTTCAGTTTGCGCTTGAAGATTGGAAGAGATTCTACAGTTCTGACCTCAACGGGGAGTTCGTTCCACCACCGCCAGAACAGACAGTAGTCGTGAGCGTGAGCTCACTTACTGTTGTAATCTGCCTTATGCCCTCCCACAACCCAAATGGGTCCTGCCACACTGTTTGGGGGCAGCTAGTGGAAGGGTGGGCACATGAGCAGACTGGGAGCAAAGAGCAATGTAGCAGAACGGTAACAGTGTAAGAGGAGAGTGAATGAGTGTAAAATGTGAGAGATAGAGTGGATGGACAGGGCATATCGTATGAGGACCTTTCAGATGAACTAGTCCCTCCAGTCCAAGTAGAGTAGTATAGTATATTATTTACAGAAGAGCTGACATTTAATTGAGTGTTTCTACCCGTACCCTTATGAAACCAGCCGGTCAAACAAGGCCATGTCCTGTCATACTGTAATATAATGCAATTTATAAACGTGACAGATGTTGTAGAATAAACATAGGTGAGCATATCTTGTCCAATAACTGTCTCCCCACAATAAAAGCATGACAAACAGCATCTTTATCATAAGTCATTATGGAAAGAAGGACAAAGCATGTCCCCATACTGTATGTAAACAGAATCAATATTTCCTGTTTGAGAGCCTGGCCTTATTATACAAATGAGAAAAAAACCTTGATATTACACTCACTGAGCACTTTATTAGGTATTTATTGGACTTATTGGTCTTCTGCTGCTGTAGCCTATCCACAGAGGTTTGACGCGTTATGTGCTCAGAGATCTCTTCTGCATACCACTGTTATTTGCATTACTGTCACCTTCCTGTCAACTTCGACCAGTCTGGCCCTTCACCTCTCTCATTAACAGCACGTTTATTGCCTGCAGAACTGCTTCTCACTGGATGTTTTTTAGTTTTTCGTACTATTCTCTGCAAACTACGTTTGACTGTTGTATGTAGAAATCCCAGGAAATCAGCTTCTGAGATACTCAGACCACCCTGTCTGGCACCGGGGCGACATGGCTCAGGCAGTGAGAACAGTCGTCTGGCAGTCGGAGGGTTGTCGGTTCGATCCCCCGCCCGGGCTGTGTCGAAGTGTCCCTGAGCAAGACACCTAACCCCCAAATGGTCCTGACGAGCTGGTCGGCGCCTTGCATGGCAGCCAATCACCGTTGGTGTGTGAGTGTGTGTATGAATGGGTGAATGAGAAGCATCAATTGTGCAGCGCTTTGGATAAAGGCGCTATATAAATGCCGACCATTTACCATTTAAACATTTCATGGCCAAAATAACTTCCCCATTCTGACATTTGGTCTGAAAAAAGAAGTTATTGGCTGATTAAATATTTTCATTAACAAGCTAGTATACAGGTCTACCTAATAAAGTGAGTGGTCGCTGAGTGTATATGCTGAAAGAAAATTTGGGGAAATCTGATTAAAACCCATGGATTTTCCTATTAAAGTCATCACAGCTGTGAATCAAAAGCCTCGCAATGTATCCACATCAGGACCACAACCCTTATATACATCGGGTCTGTAGACCTGTAAAACCATGTTTTATACAACCCGAATGAAACCATGAAGGTACTCTAGTGTAACCCTAAATTGATGTCTTGATGCTATTTGAACACCGCTGTTAATGTCTTGTACCACGTAACTCCAGCATTATTGAGACAGATAAGAAAAAAGCCTGAGAATTTACATTTTGTAACTTGAGCTGGGCTGGACTACCATTGAACCAGGCTAGTGAAATTCAATGAATGACCTCAAAATTAAATCCAAATGAACTCCAAAATAAATCTCTGGTTACTAATTGCTAGTCGCTCTGGATAAAAGTCGGCTAGATGTAAAATGTACAGTATAAGCACCGTACACAGTGGAGTGCAATCCATACTATGGGAAGGTTGCAGGAATCTCAGCAGAGTGCTGGGAACTTTGGGTTTTGTAGTTTGCAGATAGGTGAGGGAAGTAAGCACACACAGTTGTGGAATCAGAAGGTCTTTACCACTCCATAATGATGAGCAGGCACTTCTTCCCATGGTGCATGTTTTCATACAGGCTGAGGATTCGCACGATGTAGGGGCCCCCAGACACCCGCCAGTGCAGCTCCACCTCTCTGCGAGCCTTTGGACTGTCATACAGAATCTGAAACATGGCAGAGGGAAGGAAAGAAAAACGTCATATCCCATGGTTTTACCCTGCACATATTCCCTTAACCTGAAATCCCCTCATAAATACAGTCTATTAGTACACTTTATCAAGTTATGGAAACATTCATGCAAACCGTTTTGTTTAAAGAATATTAATTATTTGCCCTACAGACTGCATTCCTAAGGAACATTTACTGCACACAGCTGGCTACAATTTTATACATTATCCTGTCACACAGCTGGATACATGTTCAAGGTATTCTGGGTGAGTATCTGGTTGAAGGGTAAAATAAGGTGTAAGGTGTTCCTGCCAGGAATTCAAGCTGGCAAACCTCATAGGAGAACTATGCAACCACATCCTCTAAAAGACAGATTAAATAAACATGACCATTTAATCTAAGGGGTAAATACTTCTTAAGTCACCAGTAAAACAAAATGGTCTTTTCATTCAGCAGTTCAATTTCAAAGCAGTTTAGGTCTGTTTGACCCAGTGACATAGATGACCCCATGTGTAGACTGTGGACTTGAAAAATGAGCATGTAGACATAATTTCCTATGACATACTCATTTCCTCATTTCCTCTTCTGTAGAAGTAAGCTATCTCACTTCCCTCACCCAACCCCCAGCTACCCTCTGTAGCAGTGATTCGCACACACGGACAGAATTTCCCCACTCAGAAATTCCCTATCCTGGAGCAGGCGTTGCAGTGGGTAGCACTGCCGCCTCACAGCAAGGAGGTCCTGGGTTCGAATCCCCATCGGCCGGGGCCTCTCTGTGCGGAGTTTGCATGTTCTCCCCGTGTCTGCGTGGGTTTCCTCCGGGTATTCCGGTTTCCTCCCACAGGAGGACAGAATAAGTGTCTAAATTATTAATGGCCAAATATGATTCTGCTTTTAGCCATTGGTGATTGGTTTCTGAATTATGAATTTCAATAATATCACTGAAGGGCGAGCCTCACTGGGAGTCAGGGGGCCCTTTATCTCTCTGTCTAGCTCTGCCGTTTCTGTGCACTGTATGTGAGACATGAGACTGCAGGGGGAATAAGAGCTTTAACATTACCAATGCTCCTGGGAGAAAGACAAATAAAAGCAGTCCAGAGAGAGAGAGAGAGACAGAGAGACAGAGAGAGAGAGAGAGAGAGAGAGAGAGAGAGAGAGAGAAAGAGAGAGAGCGAGAGAGATTGGTGAAATGAGTGTGTATTATGATAAGAGAGATAAGTACATTTGGAGGTGATGAGAAAGAGAAGGTGAGAGAGGAATCTGCTTTCAGAGAGAGATCGAGAGAACATGTAGAGGTTGAGAGTGGGTTTACTGGGGGAAATAAGGAGAGCAGGACAGGGCGGGGTCCTTGTGAAAGAGGAACAGAGGAGACAAGAAGGAGGGAGTGCAGTGCTATGAAAAAGTACTTGCCCCCTTCCCCGTTTCCTCTATTATTGCATATTTGTCACGCTGAAAGGTTTCAGATCTTTATACAAAATGTAATATAAAAGACAGGGAACCCGAGTAAGCAGAAAACACATTTTTTAATTACTATTTCATTTATTTAATTAAAAAAGTTATCAAATACCCACGTAATTTCCCCCCTTAGGTTAAATTAAAGGGGACAATTACTTTTTCACAGGGGAGATTTGGGTGTTTGATAACTTTTTTCATTAAATAAATGAAACAGTAATTTAGAAAAATGTTTTTGTCTAATATTACATTACAAGCTCTATAACCATCCAGTGTGACAAATATGCGATGCTAGAGGAAATCAAGAAGGGGGCAAATACATTTTCCCGGCACTCCATATGGAAGAGGACAGAGGACAGTCAGGCTGGGAGTGTTCAGTGTGTAGATGGCTCCCATGGCTGAGTGTTAATCACACATGACAGCACTGGCTGCTGTGTGTGGGGGAGCGCGCCTGGCAGTGATTCATGCCCCTGTTAATCGGCTGTACCCAGGCTCCTCCTGGCTCCCAGCGATGACGCGCTCAGCCAGGATCGATGGGAGGCTGAGGGCAGGGCTTTAATCGGGCTAAAAGCCCTGTTATCCCAGAGTGCTCCAATCCCCCCTTGAGAAATAAACACACCATTTATACAGCAAGCCAACACTTGTGTCTCTGACTGCTCCATCTCATGGCAATCATTAGCATTCATATTCATTTTCCTTACGGAGACGTCCAGGACCACTTAAAATAACTGAGTGCATTTAAAGTGCTTCCAAAAATATGAAAGTGTAGTTAGGTGAGAGAAGGATGTGCATTGTTACAGTGAGGGTTCGGATTATGTGGAGAGAAAGGAGCACAGGTGAGACACTAGCCAATTTCACGGAAAAAACGTGGGACATTGCTAAATTAACAGTTCCAATGGCGTATGTGGTCTTTGCACTTTCTTATTTTACCAATAGTACATAGCACACAGCATAGCATACTTGTCTTAGAGAAACAAGTCAATTTTATATTGCCAGAGAAACTTTTCTATGCAGACTCTCATGAACGGTACAGTTCCAGAACACTGCTGGGTAAGGCCACGTGTGAAAATGCATTTTGTGTACATGAGATAGACGCTATTGAAATATTTTATCTGCATCACGTGAAGGGAACAATAATTATGTGCAGTGTGTGTGTGTGTTTGTGTTTTTGTGAATAAGTCAGTTTGAAAGAACTGCTGTGGGGGTACTGTAGAGGTTGACACGGTAGCAGGATGCCCTATGTACTACCAGTGCTTATCAACTGGGGAGGAATAGCATTACCCAGGAACCCACACCCTGGGAATCAAAAGAAGCCATGAAATTGTACTCCTCTCTAGCAAAAAATTCTAGGTCAGAGAAGAGGCACCAAAAAAGCACCCATCCGTTAAAAGGGAGACAATGCTACACCATGCCCGAATGCACCGTACAGCAGAGAGACAAAAACAGAACTTGAGCCTTGAATGCAAAAAAGACTACATTTATCCCCTAGCTTGTCAACAGGGAATGTGCCAGCTTCTCGTTTCTCTTATGCTATTTTCAAAAACGTTTCAAAGTAGCCAATCATGTGGCAGCAAGCCCATGCATAAAAGCACGCAAACATGGTCAAGAGGTTCAGTTGTTGTTTAGACTTTGACCACGGAATGATTGTTTCATGCCAATCGGGGGTAGTTTGAGTATCTCAGAATCTCTCCTGGGATTTTCACACCCAATAGTCCCTAATGTTTATAGCCCTACTGAAAAAAACAGCTCAAGCTAAAGTAGGTTTTGAAACAGCTGGTAGCTGGTTGACCTGATAGACCAGCTCAAGCTAGGTTTTGAAACAGCTGGTAGCTGGTATTTCAAGCTGGTCATAGCTGGATTTTACACAAGGAAGGGAATGGAATTGTGTGCAAAACAAAAGAAAATCCAGTGAGCACTTCTGTGTCTAAAAATGACTCACTAATGAGAGGAGGAGAATGGCCTGACTGGGTTCAGAAGGTTACAGGAAATCAAGTGACCATGCGTTACAACAGTGGTGTGCAGAACAGCATCTCTGAACACACAGGATGGGCTACAGCAACAGAAGACTAATACGTCAAAAGAATAATTCTAATAACCACCTAATAAAGTGAATATTATTACTTTTGTTCTTTACAATACATTGTTCAGTATTATACTGTAACACAGAGAATGAACAGATTTAAGGCCTACACGCATCTCCCTGGTTTTTAAAAAAAAGTCCCTAACCCTGCCCCCAGAGCATAATTCCCCCTCCTCCTCCTGTGGTCAGCTCTAAGTGTTAACACAGTGCAACGTCATCCGATGATTGTGGAAAGTCACATGTCATGTCACGTGGGGAATCGTTTGGAAAAATATGCATACTTCTACCAAAATTAAAATTGTTTTCATAATGGCAGACAAATGTAAAACTCCAGGATGATATTAAAAGATCTAAAACAAAAAATAGGCATGTGGGCCTATAACAAAGAACATACACGCACTTATTCCGTGGCCTGTCCACCCTTAATACTGAGCCTGCACCACAGAAAGGCTTGCGGATGGAACAGAGAGCTTATCCAAAGTAAACACAGCCAGCACTGAATAGCAGGGTTCTTCTGAGAGAAAGTCTGGCAAATGGTCATGCCCAGGCTGAGAGAATAAAGACGAGAGTAATTGAATTCGATTTAAAGCATGGCTTCCCTCCATCCTGGCACGAAAGAGTATATTAGATCTGTACTCATCTGTCACAGTTACCAGGTCTCTGTGTGATTAATTAAAACAAACTTGCCTCCATAATCCTCTCCCGCTCCCCTGCCCCTCATCCCCTCGCACGTTTGCAGAGTGACTGAAGCCAACAGAGAACATACAGCAGTAATGGCAAGTGTGGGTGTGCAATAAGGATATAGTATCAAATATACTGACAACCTACTGACATGGGGTACCATTGACTCATAGGCAGAAGTGGATTATGCATACATCCTATTACACACAAAAAAAAAAAAAAAAAAAAAAACGCACACACACACCCACACACCTGCAGACATGGATGGTCACTATACACACACGTACACTCATGTGCGCACACAGGC
The DNA here is from genome assembly GCF_963514075.1 of Conger conger. NCBI lineage: Eukaryota > Metazoa > Chordata > Actinopteri > Anguilliformes > Congridae > Conger > Conger conger. Next base: position 28,283,984 of record NC_083769.1, read on the forward strand.
TGCATACTGTATGTATAATGTTTTTGCCTCCTTCAAAGCCCAAAGCAGTAGTAAAACAAATAATATGATGTCACAGTACAAGCCTTTAACAAGACAATCCCCTTCCTGCTACAATATATATCCCTCTTTCTGTGCTTGAATGAAATGTAAGATGGGTCTTGGAAGGTTCTGGTTGTGGGCTTTCTTGCTAATAGGCTTTGGTTTGGTCATCCTGACCTCATATTTCAGTCAGGCTACAAAGATATAGCCACACTATAAAGATATAGCCACACATGCAATCCATACAATTTACTTCCAAAAACAGTTACTGTCCCGTCATACAAACCACTTCCCATAATATGCATTATTTTCTTTCATATACATTCAGTTGATAATACCTCACAAATCACAAGAATTGAAAAAAATTCAGCATCACTTAAGTGTGAGTAGGTATTGACAATTCTATGAAAATTCACATTCCAAAATACGAACAAGAACTAAGGACGATATCAGCAGTCCTCACACACCTCCAAATAATCAAGACACATTCTGCTTAGTTTATAGCTAAAGTTGTGAAATATGTATGCAATTATATTGTCTGAAATGTAACAGAACTACTAATTAGACCATTCAAGAATGTAAGTGCAAGGCATTAAGGAACTCTGAATATGATGTCCCACCTCAGCAGTGCATTTACAATATCCCTTGTCTGAGTGAGGAATTTGGTTCTAGTGATTGGAGCTCCTGGGTGGATCAGTAAGGGTGCTCGTCATGGCAGCAGGGACGTTTTATGGCTCTTTGTCCCATTGGTTTAGCTGAGAGCTGTGACGCTAACTCACCTGCAGCAGACTGCGTATCTTAAATTATATCCATTGTTTGTTTGGACCCTGCTTGATGGTGGCACAGTGGTGACACAACAGCCTAGTTCCATTCCAGATTATATCATGTGAAGCTGGGATTGTATGTTGTACTGCAGTGTGGAAAAATAATAATAAAAATCACTGCAATGCTCTTGTGAGCATTGAATCTATAAGAGTCCAAGTTTTTTTTTCTGATAAATACTGGAATCAGTTAATACGTGTCTCATTAGAGCTAATTGAGCAATCACATCTTTGTCACTGAGAGGACACACAGTGGCGTACAGTAGCATGTGTTTGTCCTCTCCTCATTAGTCACTGACTGACTATGACCCTATGGGAACAGTGCGACACAAATATTCTTCCCACCCTGCCCCCCGGCGCTGTGTGGACAGTGTGCACCCAGAATAAATGCACCCTGTGTCTGAAGCAGCCCTCTGCGGAACAGGCATTAGCCTGTTAGTCCTTTAACAAGCACACATGCTCCATGAACCCTGGAACAAAACTTTCTCAGAATATCTCAGAATATCACATGGGAGATTTTCCCAGATTGTCAGACCTTGTTGTTTGTAGGTACTGATCAAGAGTTCTGATTGGAAGTAAATCAAAGAGAAAGTATCCATCTTCTCTACTATGGCCATTAACTGGATTTCAAATTCATAGTCTCTGTGGGTTGGTTATGTAGTTTACTCAGATTATATCGGCTGTGTCCTGTGTCATTTTCCAGTGGTGCTGGAAAGCCAGTGATGAAATCCGAGCCTTTTCAAGCTCACATGTCTCAAAAACAACAATAAGAGAAGCATGCATAATTTATCAACACCTTCTTGCTTACTGTCAATATTACAAAGACTGCATTGTTTCTACAATTAATAAAAAAAGGATCAGCCGAAACTGTGATGCTTGACAATCACAAAAGCAATTACATCCAACATACATCGATTGCGATAACATTACAACTCTCCACATACGCTCACATCCGCACATACTCTCTCCACATATTCCATTAAGACAAAAGTAGAATTCCAGGTGCCATAGCTGCAACTGCATACCTAACTCATGTCAAAGCAAGGTAGCAACAGAGAAACACATAGGACATGACACAAAACCATGTGCCGTCAGACAGAAGTTTCAAGGACTGGCGTAGGCTACCATGGTTGTCATGGTGATATAGACAGGTGAATGATGGCAGAGGCTACATGTCTACTAGTACTGCATAATAATAACGATACACCCAATGATGATACTCCCAAGTCATGAGCTAGATTAAAACGGTAATGTGGCGAAGTGAGAGACTTCACTAGGTGCCCCCCCAAAAAAATAAATAATAATAATAATAATAATAAAAATAAAAATAAAATTAAAAACAGTCCCCCCCCTAGGTAAAATTAACACAAATAACCCACAATGATATGAACACAATCTTACATATTGATATGCAAACACATATAATTTGGAAACATCCAATTATTGTTTGGGGAATGGCGTAGGATAGCCTTTGGCTTTCCCCACGGTTACTGAAGGTCCACGTCCGCATAAGCAGAACCTATAGCCTATGATCTTTAGAATCAACAAAGCTTGTACATATAGAAATACAATACACACATGCATATGCCCATATGACAGAAACTGCTGGAGGAGTCAGACCTTTAGAGCGCACTTCTGTCCTGTCTTCTTATTGTAGCACTCCAGCACCTTGCCGTTGATGCCGAGCCCCAGGACCTGGCTGGAAATTTTGTATTCATCCGTTACCGCATTGCGCTTGATTTCCAGCTTCGGGAGAACAGGCAGCGGGAATTGTGTGGGGTCGCCGTCGCTGTCTGGATTGTGCTCAGCGTTGTCCCTCGGCACCTCCCCAATCACAGGAATAGGTTGTGTATCAATCTGCGGCTCTGGTTTTTCCGCGTCGCCGTTACCATTGTGCAACATGTTCAGCTTGATGCTCTGTATTACGAATCCTCCAAAGAATTAAAGTTTCAAGCGGAAAGTAAATGAGAATAGATAAAGAAACAGAAGACACTTGCAGGTAGGAACTGTCAACCGCCCCGCATATGCTTCATAGGAGCGAACGTCCGACATCGGCTGAATTCAATTTAATTCTCAATCTGTGTTGCAATTTGTTTGATAACGGTTTGACGAATTCACGAAAATATTTGCTGCCATTTGTCATAACACTGCTGACCAAGTTTCCTTTAAAGTTGATGCTATTTAGACGTAACTTCCTATTTCACACCATACAGCTCCGTGCTGAATTTAAGGAAACTTATTCAAACCAATTAAACGAAAATGCAAACTCTTCACTTGAAATGAAAGCAAAAGTGTGAAATGTAAACTCTGTAGCCTAATTAAGCTACAAAAAGTTGTATCATGCACAATAGCATATAATAATAATAATGATTATTATTAATATTATTATTATTATTATTATTATTATTATTATTATTATTATTCGCCAATTATTAGTATTATCTCACAGAATAGTCCATCAATTGTAATTATCGTGCTACAAATGAGAATCGATTAGGCTATCGGGTTTTATCCGGTGCTACGATATAATTAGGCCAAATATCCGAATGTTTTACGGCTTTATCGAAAACCTGTTGTCCTGTAAAAGATAGAACACCCGATCCGTTTTCTCATCTCACTCCTCGGCCATTTCTCCTCTCACTCATCGGCCATGTCCGCTTTCAAACTCTAACTAGCCCTTACGTCAGTGCCTCTCTGTTCAAGTTCAGTTTCTCCTAAGGAAGTCTCTTAAAGGGCCAGTGCTTCCCCAATGGGCAAGAAGAAGCCGTTAAATCTGTCTGAGGAGAGTGAAAATGTGAACACCAGGACCGTTGCTCTCCGTCATTGTCTCTTGCAGCATTCTGGGGGAAAATATGCTTTAAGATGATTCAGCAAAACATTTGTAAACACTGTTATGTTAAATTCTGAGAGAATTCCATGTTTTCAGAAACATCACTCTTTTTTCTGTGGAAACAATGAAAATGTTCCACTCTTGGTCCAGGTACATATAGTCATTTTGTATTGGGTTAAATTCAGCCATCCGTTTTAAACAAACAAATAAATACATTCTCAAAAACATATTGGTATTGTTTTCATTGCATTTTTCAACGGTATTGTTTTTTGATGCATAATGTTCTTGATTAGCCAAGGACGTGACAGACTGTATAGGGTAGGACTGATCGAATATGTGAATTCACACAAGGCTAATGGATCACTTTTACCTGGAAACGTTACCAGACTGGTTTAGACTGGATTAATCTGCCATATGTGAATTCAGGTTTCAAAACAAGGCTAATGGGTCACCTTTACCTGAGACAGACATCTGTGATGTAACAGGGAAGACAGGAGGATTATGGAGGGCTACAGGCCTGGTGCTGTGCTGTTGCCACAGAAACCCAGAGTCCAGTATGCTATTCTATTGCTATAGCAACAATACAATCACACAAACTCCAGGAACTGTTGCACATTATCTGTCCATCTCCAGCTCTTTGTCCATCTCCTATCCTTTATAAGAGCTGGGTCAGGGACAGGGGTCTAAGTCGTAGACATTTTACACAGAATGTGATGTTAATTTCCTGGTACTTATAATGAGTGGGCTGTGCATAAAGGCCCGGCTCAGATGTTCCTGAACTAGCAATGTTCCTAACAACCAAATAACCAGACAACGAACAACAAAAAATAAACAACAAATACATAATCCTGTGGAATAATGATTCAGCAACAGAGCAGGTAATACCAGCATGTAAAGGCTGAACTTTGGATGTATTCCTGATGTCTTGTTTCAGTAATCATTCACATATATGTGTACAAGTAAATTTCTCTGTATAAGAACAGTATCTTGCCTAATAATTAGTCTTGGGGCCTTATTTACTCGGACCTACAAAACAATGAAGCCTACTCCTAGCTGTTTTTCAGTGGATTGCTTTGATTCATACATTGCTGCTGTTTAAGTAAGTAAGTTGATTAGTCCACTCCTGTGTGGTTCAACAAAGCTGACTGAGAAGAGAGTGATATTAAAGAGTGTTTATACATTTTACAGGCTTGAAGTTGCAGTAATTTCTCTCTCTGCTCTCCAGGGGCTGTGTGTTTTCTGTTCCCTCATTCTAATGGGATTCTGGCACCAGAACCACTGCGACTATGAGCAAAGTGGTCTGAAGAGCCGTGTTTGGAATGAGGGATTGTGATGATGCATTGCTAAAGAATGGAGGTGTGAAGAAGGGAAGAGTAAAGTGGTACAGTCGGAAGCCGAGTTAGCGCAAAATCTGTGTTTAATAAGAAGACTACGGCCATGGCAACATCAACCAATGTGCAATAAAAATGATTTGTTATGGAGCTCAATTTTAGTTTAACCCTTGTGTTGTCTTAAGGGTCAAAAATGACCAATCCACTAAGTGACCTTTTTTCTACTTTAAATTGGGATTTTAAATTAAATTAATTTTAGGGGTTTCATGAAGGCAGGTCATTTTTTACCCTTAGGGCAAGGAGTATACAGAATGTTAAGACTACACAAAGGTTAAGTTATGAAACCTTCACACTGGCCAGGACTCAGTGAGCATGTGTTCTATGACTTATCTACTTATCTATCTAAATATTTACTTTATTTCAGTAATATCAGGTATTGAAGAAAACTATTTTTAGCAAATCGTTTAAGAGGACTGTTGATTATGAGTAATCTAACTAATGACAGAAAACTCCACTTTCTCTTTCGTCTGACTCAATTTGCTGCATTCATGAATTGGACTACACTATCATAGAAACTTCTACATTCAGTTTGTTCTCTTTCCCCCTTCCGCTTTGTGTAGCTATGGGGCTTTGCCAAAACCAACCAGAACAGAGATAGTACAATCAAACTACACATCTTCTGTCTTATTATTTGTCAAACCCAAATATTTTTTTGGCAGTTCATAATGAATCACTCACAAACCAGAAAGATGTGTTCAGAGTGTTCAGAGTCCTATGGGTAATTTTCCATGAATAATAAAAAACAATAAAATTAATTATTTTTAAAAGTCAAATGCTTCTCCCAAATTTGATTACTGTAACTGCATGAGGAACAAGTGGTGTAACAATTCAAGCATAGTTTTAAAATGGTATTCCATCCAACAACAATCTGAAATATCTAAGCTCTACACCTGATCGATACAACAATTAGATTAGGTGCTGATTCTTGGTGTTTTTATGGGTGAAATCTGTAAAATATAAATAACTGTATAATTACTTAGTCTGAAGCAAGATTCTTCCATTTGTGGTTCCTTACTAATGTCCTAGTCTATAAACATGTACTACTGGGTAGCACAGGCAAGATTCTTTTCCAGCTTTTCCAGACTATGTGTCCCCCACCTGACAGTTTATATGCTTTAACTTAAGATTGATGGAAGGGCCAATCAGACGCATGTTTGGCACCCCAGAACCACCCCAGATTCATATCATTCATAATGATAATTATTTTAGCTTTCTGCAATTGAAAAACATTGTAAGTAGCAGTAATGTCAGTCATATCATGCTTGGGATGAGAATCCAATTTCAGCACAATATGTTTTGTGAGGTCAGTACTTCTAGTAGATACTGTAGATTATCTTTGTTCACCTTTCTACACCATTTTTACTCCACTGCAGCTCTTTTAAATCCAGTAGCCAAATATGCTCTTGTAACATTCAAACATGGCCACAAAATTATCGCTGTGGCTTTCTGATATTACTATTTGTACTTTCTTAAAATGTATTCTTCTAGAAAATAGATACTCTTGCAATGAAGACATTCTGAGGTGTAGATAAATAACTAAATAATAAATCCAACTATACTGTATCTTTTGAAATAATTAATGTGTGCTTTTGATTTAATTGTTTTTTCATTCAGAGCTAATACAGAAGTTATAATCAACAATATATACTTTTCTTATGGACTATCACAGGTTAGTTAAACAGTACAATGTTGCCCATTTCACTGGTTATTATTACTGGTTGCTAACACTTACATGCTCTTTGTTGGATTCATAAAAAATAAGAGCCAACGAAGGTAAGGGAACATTTTGTCAGTGGCTTAGAAGTGAAAGGGACAGAGAATGAGGAAGAGAAAGAGACAGAAGAATGAAGAAAGATGTTATTTGAGTCAAAGAGGAAGGGTGAGACAGAGAGAGAGCATCCCCATGCACAGCTGCCACAGTTTGTGGGTGACGGAAGAATCATTTCCCCAGTCCCCTTGCCTAATGCCCCAGCTGTTCGTCTAGTGGCTAAGGGGCATGACCGGGACCTGGAAGGTTGGTGATTCAAGCCCCAGTGTTGCCACTATAAGATCAGTGCAGTGTTTGGGCCCATGAGCAAGGCCGTTAATCAACTGCAAGTCGCTTTGGATAAAAGCGTCAGTTAAATAACTGTAGTGTAATCACTATGTGCCTATGCAAGAACTGGCAGGTACACATTAAAATATAAAACATACTAAAAAATAGAAGAAATGACAGTGATGGAAAGGCATAGCAGGAGAGCATTCACATGGCAAAAGCTTTCTCAAAAGGGTTTATGGGAGATGAAGTCAAGAACATATCAAATGTATATATCAAATGTTCTTCAGAATAGTTCTGGGCGCCCATGCTTAATCATAATGAGTAAGAAATGCTTCTCTCTGATACTAAATTATGCATCTGGGGTACTGCTGCCTGGCATGGAGGCTGTACCTGGTTAAACCATGGGTGTATAAGTCCAATATAGGATTGTCTTGTTGCTTTATTTGATGGATTACATTTACTTGTTTCAAACAATGAACACAATGGAAGACAGATCCAATTACTTGAGCTGTTTCCTTGAGCTTTCATTGAAGAAGTCTCTAAATTCCTCTTTGTGCAGCCATCTTCTTGTGCTCCAGCACATACAGTGGGTTTTTCCCATTCCCCCAGAGTCTGGGCGGATCTCTCCCAGGTGCTGTGGCTCAGGTGATAGGCATACTGTCCATCTGCTTGCTTAAAAAACATTGGGAGCCTTGCCTCGCATCATGGAAGCCAATTAACTGTGCCGACTGAGAGATCTCAGCTACCAGTGTCACCTCAAGATACCACTTTCCAATCCTGGTATTTTTCCACACAAGCGTGATTGCTAAGCATTCTTTTATTTTGGCCATGCAAACTGGAGGGAACAGAACTTGGTATAATGACTGTCTAAAACAAATATTCATAATTTAAACTACTGTGTGGTTTCATGAACATACAGGGATGGCATAGACAATTTTGTGATGTGGACTGCAGTCGCTTGAAACCAACTACACCTGCAAGGCTGAGATCCTGAATGGCTGTCACTCTTTTTACCTCTACGTTACATTTTTCAGCCTCACTGTATTCTGCAAGCTTCTGATTATCATTGAAAGAATGTGTAGCAACTACCACACATTGTGTAGCAATCTGTGTTTTTGTGTCAGCCTAACCTAAATCAAACAACTACTCTTTTTTTTTTTTAATGGGTGGGGAGAGGGGGATCATCTGTGTTAATGTGCCCCATATTAGATTCGATTATATCAATTAACAGTAATGCAACTATTGTCATAAGGCCATGTTGGCCATGTTGTCCATGACAACCATTCTTCTGGTCTACCAGAACATAAGATGGTATATATAGAAATATGACATTTCTACATTTAAGACTGAAAACAAAAAGAGGAAACTGGAATGACAGCCCTTATGGCTTATGTATTGACTGTGCCTGACGGAGAGCAATTCTCTTCCTGTTTCTCTAAAGTGCACTGTAGCCTACTATGGGAATAGTGGGCCAGTATGGAAATGTATACTTCATAATGTTTTTGGAAATAATGCTGATACATCAGGAATTTCAAGTAATTTTGAGTATAACAGAAAGATATCACACTTGTGCAATCATAACCGCAATCATGTTTTGAAATTGTACCAGGACTAACCTATTTATTAACAACATTTATACCACTGAATATTTGTCTAAACCAAACCCCATGAAACATACAAAAGATAATAGATAAAACTAAACACCAAAATTCATGAAATAATGTCTTACTTTCATAAGTGAGAGAGATAATGTTGGCACCGATGTTTGTTTCAATTTGAGAACGTATGTACACTGCTCTAAAATATTTCATAAATAGGTAAGGGATACAGAGGTAAACAAATGATAAACTACTAAATATTCTAAATGTATATGAGAAAAATATACTATAGAAAGTATATTAACCCCTTATAAAGACATTATTATTGAGCAACAGTTACCTGCTATTAGTTGAGCAGCAGTTATCTGTTGCAGTCAGCTAGTGTGATCAGCAGCAGCAGGGGCCGCACAAGAATAACAAATAATTATCATTATTACAGTGCTACAAGTTATTTACAGCATTATAATGCATAATATTTGAGGATGCTGCATGGAGGCTTTCATTATGTACTTAGAATGGGACAGAAAATCAGAACTTGACAAAATTTGATTTCAAGCGCCATCTTCTGGTCGCTGTAAAGCCGGCATGCATTGATCAGTGGAAAAGCTCTCCTCTTTGAGAGGTTTACCATTGCTACTGGCACTACAAATGTAATATCTAACTACAACCACTTCTGCATTACTCTGTCTATACACATTCACAGCATAAACAAGTAACCATCAATACTTTTATATTACCTTTTTTTATTTTTGATGTTTTATGAGAAGGAAGTAAGGATTTAAATGTTGATGTTTGGTTCCATTAAGTGAGACATGCAATATAACTTCAGCAAGCAAAATATAATATCAATGCTAAGTGTCTTACTGAGATGAGGAAATATTTTTATTGTGTCTTCATTAAGCCTGCTAATCTTCCGGCTCACAGGATATGAGGAGACACTTGAGATCTTGCAATGTTAAGAGCTATGCTGCTTTTGTAATTGAGCATTAGGGTACACAGGCAACATCCTTCATTTTCAATCCTGGAAAAATGATTAGATGCTAAATCTTCCTGACTCCCTGGCTTTGTGACAGTAAAATACTGTCTTCTGTGTGTAATATATTTATGTGTCCCTGTTACATTACATTATATTATTGGCATTTGGCAGACGCTCTCATCCAGAGCGACGTACAGTTGATTAGACTAATCAGGAGACAATCCTCCCCCGGAGCAATGCAGGGTTAGGGGCCTTGCTCAAGGGCCCAACAGCTGTGCGGATCTTATTGTGGCTACACCGGGATTAGAACCACCGACCTTGTGTGTCCCAATCTTTTACCGTAACCACTGCGCTACAGGCCGCCCCTATCAATGGCCCTATCAATCAGCATTGCATTTTCCATCCATCCATCCATTATCTGAACCCGCTTATCCTGAACAGGGTGGGCTGGAGCCTATCCCAGCATACATTGGGTGAAAGGCAGGAATACACCCTGGACAGGTCGCCAGTCCATCGCAGGGCACACACACCATTCTCTCACACACTCATACACTAATACCTACGGCCAATTTAGACTCTCCAATCAACCTAACCTGCATGTCTTTGGACTGTGGGAGGAATACCCAGAGGAAACCCACGCAGACACAGGGAGAACATGCAAGAGAGGCACCGGCCGAGGAGGATTCAAACCCAGGACCAGTGAGGCGGCAGTGCTACCCACTGCACCATCTGTGCACCGCATTGCATTTTGAGGGTATGAATTACATCCCTCCCTATACATAGTCTGTCCTCAATGATGATGTCTGTTATAGTACAGTATATTGGGTACTGTAGGAGTGTTCCGTCACATAGATAGCCAATGGGATTACCAAGAACAAGCGATGTCTACCATGGAGTAGACTGTGGTTTATTGGTTTTTGGCAATAAATATACATTACTTTCTCTTATTCCTCCTAAACAGCCCTCTAAAATACATTTCTGAAAACATTTGAGGCAATAAATGAGCAATTCAGTAGCCAAAAACACCTGTCCAACAGATCAGAAACATTCTTCAGAAGGCAGTCAGTGACTACTCTCTGCAGAAGACTTAACAGATCTAACCACTAGTTAGCTGCAAAAACTGGACAGTAATGTTACAGTTTGCTAAGTAGTACCTTAAACGGCTTGCATAATTCTGGATAAAGGTCCTATGGACAGATAAGAGCAAGATTGACTTGTATCTGAGTGATAGCAAGAGCAAAGTGTGGAGGCTAAAAGGATCTGCCCAAGAACCAAAGCACCCCAACCTCCTCAGCTGTGAAAAATGGTGGTGTGGGTGGGTTTGGGCATGCTTTTGAGGGGACTATGTATAAAAAGGGACGTATTTACTACACTGATAACTCCATATGGTTGTCGATACCCTCAAATTTAAAGTGACGGCCTGCATTCTAACCTCATATTTATTGTTTCATTTGAAATCCAATGTGCTTGAGTACTGTGCCGAAAATGACAAAACTACGAGCCAGTCAAGCCACTACAGGAATGTGCAGTTGACATAACAGGCATCTTGGTTCCCTTTCTGTATTTTTAAATAGACATTACCCATAATGAAACTGACTTCAATGTACTTCAGGAGGTACACTGTCTTGAACAAGGAAAGCCCACCTAGGTGCCCCACCATGAGGGACTTGTGCTCTACATTCTTGAGCCAATCTTCCTGCAGAGGATTCACTCATTCACTCATTCACTCAGCTTTCATGGCTGAGACTCGTGTCATGTTAAGGGAAAAGCAAATGTACATATTCTTTTTTTGGCTCTTAGAAATTCATGGGGACTATGAATGGGAAAGACCCTTCTTCAAGGATATTACCCATTTATTTTATGGCATTTATAGCACTAGGAAAATGCAAAAAAAAAAAAATTGAAAAATGTCTAGCAACACTGCACCAAAGAAAAAAGAATCACCAATAAATCCTAAATATTTATGTTCACGTTTTATATTTATATGGTGTGCTGCTTTGTGCTATTTTAAGGGATGAGAAAAGGATTCTCCATTAGGGTGAACATGCTGAAGTTGTAAGTGGAGGAGCTCTGGTAAATTGCTAAACAAGTTTGCCTGAAGCATTTAATGGCACAAATGGAAATGGGGTCTGATTTGACTGATCACTCTTGGTGCGTAGCAGATGTTAATGGCTGTGATGAGGCTCAAATTGGCAACCGTTCATGACAGTGCTATTAACTGGAGTGGCCAGGGAAACATTGCTACATTAATTTGTGGAGTTTCCCAGTACAGATCAAGAGAGATCAAAAGAAAATTCATCATAGATGTTGGTGATTCCATAATAATTATGTAAAATATGAGTAAGAATAGCCTGCCCAGGGGTCGGATTTGATACTGCATACAGGAGACCTTGATAATAAAATGTGTTCCTCTTTTTTGATAAGGAAATTTATAAATGTCAGGTGCCCATACTGTATGCCACCCAATGTATTCCTGCAAAGGAAGTAATTACAGGAGGCTATCAGCTTAAGGAATAGCTGTGTGCAGCCAGAACTATATAGCCTACTACAGTATGTACTATATGCTGTATTATGTATTGTATGTATGCTATCATTCAGTGTACTTAAGGTACTCATCATATTAATGTGCCACTTTCAGCACTTTCCGTAATGATGATGGCAGTTATTGGATGTGTAAGGAAACCAGAAAAAATATTTAAAGGGTACATTGTTTAAGTAACCATTTAAGTACATTCTGCTGAGCATGGTGAAAGGTATGACATTTAACCCCATCCACTCTGCTCCCTTGTCTTGGAGTCATCAAGTCTCAAATTATTGCTGCATTCATATTTATATCATACGAAAAACTGTGACATAATATAACCACAAAACGACAATGCCAGGTCGTTAAAAAGACTCTCCACTGTGAGAACAGCGGAGTTTAGATTATAATCAGCCTCTTATTTGCAATGCAGGGCAATGAAACAGCAGGCTTCCCAATGCCATGCACCACACTTAAGGTTTACAACCCTGACTTTGCCACAGATTCAGACAATAAAAGGCATATTCCAACAATCCTTGATACCATTGTGTCTACATCAAAAAATCATGTTCCAATATAAGAACAAAAATATACAATTGTAAGTTGCATAAATATACCGATTGTTTTTTTTTCTTACTTTTATTCCATGTCCATATTTTAAAGAAGTTATACATATCATTTCTGCTGAATATTTTTTCTGCTTGAATTTGTTTTAAAATGTAAGACAAATAAATTGCTAATTATTATATTATTTAATGTTTCATATTGCTGAATGTCTGATATATAAATATTCAAGATATAAAGCAATCATTTAACACTATTTAACACTAAGCAATCATTTAACACTGCTTCTTTATGCACAGGGTAGGTGTTGCCCTGTTTTGGTTGGAGTGTTTGGGCTTAATAATATTTTTGGTTTTGGTTTAGATTTTTTTTTTCTATTTATAAATGAAATAAAGCACTTTTTAAAGTTTCCCCTCTCTATCACTGTCAATATGTCTCATTCAAATGACTCCCCTCCCCAGGCTGCCTGATTCATTATAGAATACCCTTTAAAAGCATTTCCTTTCGTTCTCCGGCAAGTTCCCACCTCACCCTTGGTTTGCAGAAGCGTGATAAATCTTTTACAGGCCTGCAGAATGAGAACACTTCACTTCTGATTACATCACAAGAAGTCCTGCACTGCTCCTTAAAAGCTTTTCTTTTTTCTAACATGGAGCCTGACATTCTGCTAAAAATAGGCAGGTAGTATTTTTGGAATTTGTGTTTTTATTAATTTAAGTTTATATTGTGCATTGGTTTGAAAATAGATTAGACATAGTATTACCCATCACTATAGTAATAATAATAATAATAATAATAATCATCATCATCATCGCCATCATAATCATCATCATCATCGCCATCATCATCATCATCATCATCATGAATCATATGATAATAATAATAATCATCACTACCTGTATATACTTCCAATCATTCATGAAATACAGGAGTAAATCTGAGTCTGAATATTATCTTTTGGGCCTATAGTACATGAACAATAAAAATCTTTTGACAGTCAACCTGTAATCATATTATTGTTATTGTTACTGGGCACATGCATTGCTGTCATATTTAAATTTCCTATTACCATGAGACAGAAATATTTAGTACATGTATAGTAATTGATCTACAATGCATACACATGCACTTGCACACAGATGTGCTTGCAAATTGCCATTTTGGGCAGCCCCATTGTTCAGCACACAAAATGCCCCATTTGGGAATAAGGTCAGAGAAGAAGTCCATTTGAAGTCTGATAGAGACTCTTGTCCTTTAGCACCTCCCAGGCTTGAGAATGGATGGCTGTGTCTTTAGTGTGTCTGTCTCCCCTGAACCCTGAAGGCTCCTCACCCTTCATGGCCGCTAATGCGAGCTGACAGGTGAGACCCTGCGCCGGGTCCTGGGCTCTCTTGCATTCTAGAGCTTGCCCATGTGATGAAGTGGAATAAAAGCAGAGCCCACAATGTCCATTATAAAAAGGCTTCATGCTCCAGTCATGCAGTTTCTCTCAAAGGAGTTATTTAAGACACACTGCTAATGACCAGACTGGAGAAATGGGTCTCCATTGACAAATGCAGTAAAACCTGTTTTTTGCTTTTTTTTTTGCTTTTTTTTAATATATATTTTATCATCATGTGTGATCTTTATTCTGTCTATGGCTACAGCTCAGTAATAAGTGAGGCAGTCACACCAAATAATGACTCCAGTGTAGTTATATGACATGCAGCAGGTTATGTCGCTATGGCATGTGCAGAGTAGTGTCAAACTAAAAGGAAAAAATGCCCTCTTTTAAAGTTTGTATAAATAGTACAGGTAGCAAACTGTCAGGCAGGCAGATAAACTCCTAAAATCTCTGATAAATTACATTGACACTGTAAAAAGACTGAATTTATTGTGAGGCGACTGGACATTGTGTGTTATTATAACCTTTTTTTTTTTCATGTTCAATTAAATGCTAGCCTATTGTTCTAAAAATATAAACAGAAATGTGAAATACATAACATAAATTATTACTAAGTTGTCAATGAATCAACTACTCTTGTAGGAGGGGCCTGATACCGCGACTAAAGAGTATTATTCTATCATATTTTCGATTGTATACGTTTGGCTAGTGACCTGTAGCCTTTCAAGGCAAGCGACACTCGGTCGTTTAATTGTTTCCATGAATTTATCTTAAATGTTTATTCCAGCGTGCATGTATTTATTCAATACTCTAGTCTACACGTATGAAGTTCTCCGTTGGGGGGCGCGAGTTGGAAGAGACAGTGGCTGTGAATGGAAAGGTTTCCCTCCGTCACATGGTTCAGCTGAGCCGAGCAACCAAGCACAGATGGGGCAAGCTTGAAACCAAGAGGCAAATCTCACGGTCTTACATCTGGCACCAACGAAAATAGATCAACTGCTACTGCGTGCATTGAACGAGGAGGCGTAGGAAGGGATGCGGGGCGAGGGAGGTGACAATAACACAATAGTAGCATGTTACGTTAATGTGTTTTGTATCACTATCCAGAACATATTATGAACTTAGCTGCGAACGATAATGATTATGATTGTGTTGCCAACTGAGTCTAAGAGAAGACAAAACGAGTTCGATATGAACGAGATGCTGTGCGACATCGCTCTTCATAAACCTCTGAGAAGCTGAGTGAGTATGAAGTCTTGGCGCAATATCAAGGAGCAAGTCTTTATTTTCTTGGCTTGTCCTGCTTTGATTCTTTCAGAAAGTTGTATTTTAGATGCCATATTCATCACACGAACACTTGTATTTATATAGGCTATTATTCGTTGTACCTGCATTAACAATATGTGCAAACATTTATATTCTGTAGAATCTTGTCAAACCATCCTGTTTCACCAACTGTCCTACGTTGTATAGGCGAAACCCTGCTTCAGCATATAGTTACGTTTTAGATACACGTGTTGAACAGCGGGCGGTAAGACATTATCCTCAATTCCCTTTGAGCAATATTTATCGATCTCGTAAATTGGAATCATTTCTAACGGATAGTAATAGTCAAGTAAGTAAATTTCATTATGTGCAATAACGCATAAAAACCTATGAAACGCACTATTTGAATAATTGACCTCGTCCGGTGTCAACGTTTGATTAACGACAAGCCGTGATAAAAGCGCTCCGCACAAATTCATACTTTCGTCGTTCTTTACTGCTATAATAAAAAATAAAAAACCCAAATATAGAGACAATAACATTGCTGGTTTCATAAAAGAGCTTACTTGTAGGTGCAGCAAAATAATGTTTTTTTAATGTAGTGCATCTGACAATAGACAGAAAAAGGTGTTGTAAAAATGGCATTCTGTTGAGTATTATGACTTCTGAGCAGTCATATGTGTGTGTGGTTGTGTAATATTTATGGTTGTGGTGTATCTGTATGCACATAAGTGAGAATTAAATCCAATGGTTGCATTTGGATCTCTGCTGCAGTTTGCATGTCTTTGTGGTTGAGTAGCTGATACAGACTATTGCAGCATTCACCTCATTACTTCCATTGTGTTGATTTTGAAATCAGATCCCTGCTGTCATTGTATAGGAGGTCATTTTCAGCACTCTTTGTGAATTCGCATTATAAACTCAATCAATGGCATGCCAGCACACACACATATAGACACACACACAATCTTTTCACACATACATACACTCACACAACAGAACCATTGTTGAACAGCTATGGCTCTACCTCAATTACAAAAAAACAGAGTAGTATGTCCACGTAAAATTCATCAATAATATACTCAGTGATCACTTTATTAGGTATACCTGTACACCAGCCTGTTAATGCAAATATTTATTTGCCCAATCCTGTTGCAGCAAATAAAGCCATAAAAGCATGCAGACATGGTCAAGAAAAACAAAAAAACATCCAGTGAGCAGCAGTTCTGCAGGCAGAAACTCCTACTTAATGAGAGACGCAAATAACGCAAATAACCACGCATTACAACAGTGGTATGAAGAAGAGCATCTCTGAGCACACAACACATCAAACCTCTAAGTGGATAGGCTACAGCAGGAGAATACTTAATATGTCAAAAAAATAAGGCTAATAAATACATAATAAAGTGCTCACTGAGTGTATGTTAACGTACAATTAATCAGCAACCTTGTTCTAAAAAGAAATGCTTTCACTTTCTGTCTGACAGTCCTCATAGTTGTAACAGCATACTGCATTCTGCATCAATTTTTAAAAGAGCTTTTAAATCCTAGTGACATCCTAGGATGTTACGAGGAGGTGAAATTCTAGTAAAATAAAGGTTGAGTCTTTATATGACACAAACTCGGTACTTGGACAGTAAGTATTCTCAAGCCCTTGCATGGCATGGCAGCAAGTTTTCTTGCCTGACTCCTATACAATTCTCATTGGAACTATGTGGAGAGGGCAACCCAACACCATCGAGCCCTCCACTGTATGAATGCATGCAATCAAAGCATTACAGAGTGGCCACATAAGTTCTGTTACTTCCCGGCCTGCTTGAACCAAGAAATTGGCCAGAACAGAGGCAGGCGCATCTTGGACTTTGGGCTGAGAAAGTGTGCCCTCGAATTCTTGTGTAGATCAGAAGTTAGATCCATGCTGGGGCTTCTGGGCACAAGATGCACCGGCCGTAAGATGATCTTCAATAATGCATGCCTGCACTGGACAGCCAGGCAGCCAGGGAAGGGTGTGGGGAGCGGAGTGCTCCAGGAGGGTGTGGAGAGACACTGAAAGCCATCTCCCCATCGGGACCACAGACACACTGTGGAGAAAGCAGCCACTCCCACACCGCTAAACGGCTGCGGGGGAAGGATATCCTTCGAGGAGGGCGAGTAGGAGGAGAATGAAGAGGAAATGGGAATTGTGTCCGTGGTCCCTCAGTGGCACTGAGCTACACTGAAATGGCAGCCTTTAGGGGACTCCTAAAAGTATGGGTTCATAATGTGTATTTACACACAACAATCAGTCACTTATCATAAGCTTGGCATTTCACACTTCCATTACAACATGTTCTGGTCATTGTTGTGATAGATTGTTATTGTTGCCAAATACTATTGTCCAGTGGTATTTTCCCTTGCAGAGCCACAGAGTGCATTTTTACCGTATTTAATTGAAAAATGATTCACTTACTAAGTTTCTTGGCCCAGTATTGATTGCTGAATAAGCCACTAGTAGCTCTATTAGGGCCAGAGTGAATAGCGTTGCCATTGTCACATATCGAGTCCTCTGGAGTATTTCAGTAAATGATGATTTTGGCAAGCGGCTCTGTTCCACTGTACAAGATGTGTCTCATCGGCGCAGATGGCTTAATATAATTTCTTCCCATTATACTTTGTATACTTGTGATTTACAAAAGGCAGCTAAACATAATCTGTAATTTCATTTTCCCCTCTATGTCTAATTTCTCAACTCTCAGCTGTTTTAATGAAATAGATCAGACTCACCTTGTAACAACAACACTAGACTTTTATATTGCCGTGTTCAGCTTTGAAAAATGTTTTAAGTTTGATTGAAATGCATCTTAAATGAATACATAATATACAATGCTGTGGGCATGTAGAGTTTGGATAAGATCTAGAAATGTTAAAAGACTTAAATGTCGTGCCATAATTTCCGTATGTAATAAACCACCATCTTTGTTCGACATTTTCGTGATGTGAAGGTTTGCATGTTTCCTGGTGAGGGACAAACATTCTGCTGTGTTCCCTATTCATGTGCCACAATAAATGACCTTGACTCATGAACTCAACTGACAAACAAATGCAAATGTATAGTACAGAATTCTGCCTCTAAAGTACACCTGCAAGTATTGTATTAGCAAGTCTCCAATTATATAGTCATGAAAAGGCACCATTTTATTTTGTATTTTTATTTGAGTATTTGTGTGTAGACATTAACTTTGTCCATTAGAATTATAAGCTTTTCCAAAGGTCCACGATTTGATGCCAGATCACAGACTTGTGGATAAATTATATTGCAATAGCAAATTCAATGCAGGCTTAATTCAGTCCTACCGTATTTACTTATCAGTGTTCGTTGAGGGCTTTTTGCAGATGAGCTTATTCCATTTGGCCAAACACAGCTCATCATTTGCCTGCATCCAAAAAATAGTAAACTAGCTGAGTTACTGTTTCTGAATGGTTAAAGAGCCAAAATGGGGCCACTGCGTAGCTCATACAGTTAAGGTACTACTCTAATATTTGGATTGGCCTCATGGCTGGCCTGTTGTGGGATCTGGAATGTGCCAGTGCCAGTGTTGTGGGCAACAGCCATAGCCTTAGCATAACCCAGGGAGGGATTCTTCCAGCTGAGATGACCATATCTCATTGGTCACCAGCAAATCTTTCTGGTTAATCAAGACGATGGAGTGCCTTCTTCTGAATCATAGCTGTACCAGCTGAAATAAGCACTGGCTTGACATCACATATTTCAGAGATCCATGTTTTCATACTTGTTTTCAGTACGTGTCTGCACTCTCCCAAATGGGTAATGGAGGTTGTGGCAATAAGTACGGTTGCTGATTGATATTCCATGTTTTGAGAAAAAGGAGGAGGATCTGAGTTGAGCTGCGACCAGCTCATATGCTGACTATTGTGCGGTCCTGTAGATCGACCGTAGGCCCCATGGACACGATGTTTCAACGTGCCATGTGTGCGACGCACTTTGAAACACTGTTTTGCTTTCCCGGGTGTTGAGGGAGTTTGGTGTCTCCTGGAAGTGAGTGGCAATGGCAGTGACAGCAGTAAAGATGTAGTTACAGGTTCAATCTGTCTCCTGGGGCCCTCAGGTGGCCCCCAGGTGTCCTCCATGGGTCCCTCGCATGACCCCGGAGATCACAGCAGAGACATAGCAACTCAGTCTGTAGAGGGGTGGACAGGTCCCTAATCTTGGAGCAAGACTAAAAACTTTCTGGTGAGCATCAAACAGAGTATCAGAATGCCTCTGTTGCCAGCTCAGGAGCTGTCCTCCTCCCCTTTACTCCATCCATCCAGGCATCTCACGGCAGGTCAAAGAGGAATGAGGGATGGGTCCCCGGCTCCCTGATAAAGCCATGATTGAGATCAACAGAACAGGCCATCAAGAAAGTGCTGTGAAGAGTGTGGGGGGGGGGGGGGGGGGGGGGGGGGGAGTGGGGGTACAGATACCATATCGATTGGACTGTAAGTGAATCTTCACTTTAGTAATGCTTCATAATGACAGCTTGTCTCTGGAGTGGAGCTGCTCAATTCAGCCTGCAGGGGAACTGAAGACCATACTGGGCTATGGTGCTATAGTATCTGGTTGGCAAGGATGACACAATTATTGGTAGAAAGATTGAGGGAGTATGAATTATTCATTGTGTGCCATTTTGTCTCTGTCTTCATTTTTGTAATAATGTCGTATAGACAATGTGGTGGAGATTCTCTGTAGTGATGCTGTTAGAGGGTGGAGCCACTTTGTGCTTACAGTCAAGCTGTGGTTTCTGTGCTGCTGTCACGTAACCTATACTCTATCTGATCAAGATGAGAAAACAGGCAAGGTTATTTTTAGAGAACAAAGGTAGATTCTGAGGTGTAAAACGCGAACATTGGAAATGGGAACGTCTATTGTGCAAGATAAGCTCTTGTTTTTGAGGCTTGTGCTGAAAGGGTATGGGGTGAATTCATGAAATGAATGTGTTTTGCAAGCTCTTCATCTACATTTTACTCAATCTAAGATCTTAAATTGAATATATGCTCTAGTTTGTTGAATATACACACATGCACCATGTTATGAGGTTTTATATGCCAAAGCCATATGTTTTTAGGTCAGTGTTTTACACATTTTCTGCCAGTGTTGACTTTTTATAATATTTTAGAATTTTTTTTTTTTCCCATTTAAATGTGATCTTTAGATTCTAATCAAGTAACATAAAGCAAATAGATATTCAGGTAATTACAGTAAAAATAGGCCAGTTTGTTTAGTTTAGCATAAGAAAGACTTAAATGTTATAAAGGTAATTGTATCTGATGCTTATACCATAGGTCTCATTGGGTCCAGGAAATCAGCACAGTTCAGGTCTGGTTTTTTGATAAAATATAATATTTTTATTTTAGGTTATTCTTGTTTGAAGGTATTAATTTTCACTTCATGTTTAAATTCACATATCATGCCAAAAAGAGGATGGTATTGTATCCTTACCAGAGCTTAACCAGTTTGAATAGCCTCCTGTGTCACACACATGCATGCACATGCACACACGCACACACACCCACACACCGTGTTGGGCATCAAATCTTTCAAATGAGGGATTAAAGCAGAAACACAGAGTTACGCAGATGAGAGACAGCAGTGCGTGAGAGTGGAGGAGAGAGGGAGAGCGTGGGTCACCATGTTGGTCAGATGAGTCCTGATTAATGTTTTAAATAATTTGCTTTAAAGGACCATGTTTAGCTCTTTTAATGTTTTCAAATATAAAAATATAAGGAAGAAATGGAAGCTTCTAGCCCCTGAGAGTCTTCTTGAGATCTGTACACTTCTCCCTTACAGAAATGGAATATACCCTATTGCATAAACCTTTTTGAAAATATAATGGTGAACATATTTCACAGCCATGTTTATAAATACTCCTTGCTGTAAATGTAAAAATATATTGCAATATCTGGAAGACAGCCCCTTTTGACGAGTCCAATTAATTCAGAGAAAGTTTTATTTTTTATGTTTTTAGGTGAAGAAACTTTAATTGGTTTCTACTTGTCATTATCATAGGTTCTCACTGCACTGTATACATGTCCTCAAGGAAATCTGGTCACCATTTGTAGGCTATATCATAAAGTATTGCATAATATATTTTGATAATATATTTATTTCCGTTTTACTATCATGCCATATATATATATATATATATATAGTACTGTGCGGAAGTCTTAAGCACCCTAGATGTTATTATATATATATACATATATATATATATATGGGTTTTTTTTTGTGTGTGTTAGTATAAAAGAACACATTTGAGATTTCCAAATATTCATTTTCCAAAAGATTAAATTTTACTGAGACATTTTTGTATTTTTAATGAAAAAAAGTAACATATTAATTCTGCTCTAGCCTGTTGGCAGTCTCTGAGGCAATTGACTACTTTTTACATAAAAACTTGATCAAGGCTGTCTGAGATCAGAAGCAAGCAGCCAACCAAAGTCTGCAGAAAAACTGTGGCAAGTTCTTCAACATGCTTGAAACAACCTCCCTGATGATTGTCTTATAGAACTACAGGACAGTGTTGGCTCAGGACACAGTGAGCCAACACTGAGAAGTGATGCCTTTTTAACGCCGTAGGGTGGTCACAAAAAATATTGATTTGATTCAGTTTTTAACTATTCTGCCAAATTACTAAAATGTAATGTAAACTGTATAGTACGTTTATTTAGGACCTTTCATTGAATTATTTTTTAAAGAATCTCATCTGTACGGAATGTTATACCGAATGTTAACCAGGTGCCTTTTGCACAGTACTATATATATATATATATATATATATATACTGCCAATGATTACCATGTTAACAAGTACATATACCTATTACCTATGGTTCTCCTGGCTAAACATGAATACCCTGACCCTCTTCAGTTCACTTAAGGTAGATACATAGGTAGATATAATTGGCCATTCAATGGAAATGTGCCCGCAGACGTACCACAAGCTGTTTCCATCAGCAGTGAAAGCTCGTGAAAAAAGGTATGCTTTTTCTGTGGCTGTGTGTTGGGCGTCCTTGAAAAGAAAACCACATCTTGTGAACATTGTCCATTTTCATTAGATGACTTAGAGGGCCTTGGGGAAGGCCTTGCAGTTAAGAAGTAGAGGCTTGGTGCCTTGTTTGGCACAGTATCTGCACAGCATTTTGTCTCTACGGAGCATGTTTCTAGGGAGGGAAGAATAGAGAGAGAAAGAGAGAGAGAGAGAGAGGGAGAGAGGGGGAAGAATAGAGAGATACATATATATATACACACACTCTGTGAGCACTTTATTAGGTATTTATTAGACTTATTTATTAGACTTCTACTGCTGTAGCCTATCCACTTAGAGTTATGATGCGCTATGTGTTCAGAGATGCGCTTCTGCATACCACTGTTGTAATGTGTGGCTATTTGCATTACTGTCACCTTCCTGTCAGCTTTGACCAGTCTGGCCAACAAGGTGTTTCTGTCTGCAGAACTGCTGCTCACAGTTTTTAGTTTTTTTGCACCATTATTTCCAAACTCTGAAATCCCGGAAGATCAGCATTTTCTGAGATACTAAAAACCACCCTGTCTGCCACCAACAATCATTCCATGGTCAAAGTCACTTAGATCACATTTTTTCCCCATTCTGATGGTTGATGTGAACATTAACTGAAGCTCCTGACCCGTATCTGCTTGTGTGCATTGCACTGCTGCCACACAATTCGCTGATTAGATAATCGCATGCATAAGTAGGTGTAATAAAGTAAAAATGTTCCTAATAAATATATATAAACATATATATATGGAGAGAGAAAGAGAGAGAGACAGAGCTATTTTAATTCATTCACGTGGGATTATGTACTGCAATTGTTTTAATGCTTTTGGACCTGTTATACACTGGATGTGTTGTTGTGTAAAACCCAGTCTTAAAAACACAATCATTTAATCAATTTTGCACAATCGTAGTGTTGAGTTTGGACAGGAACATGAGAAAGTGCTGTGTATTTGAGAGTGCGGGTCAGTATCCGTGTCCACAGCAGGGTCACCTGGCCTGGTGCGCTGCTCAGTTACCATGTAAGGGCGCTCACTCTGCAGGATAATGACCTTTCACACTTGCCACTTAAACCAAATATTCTTTTAAAATGAACTTGCAGCGTGTGGCTGTTGGGGTGAGACATTTTCTCAACATTTCTGTAAATGATATAAAGCGTTGAAAGAAAAGGACGTTGATCATTAATCACAGCCCACCTCTCCCACTCTGGATCCTCTGTCCCAGCCCCGACGCTTTGTGGTAATAGTTGCTGTTACTGATGGTGTGTTACTGAGCAGACCTGGATGATATGTGTTTGCAATACTTTTCACTATTTAGACTTAGACACTTGTGTAGACCCCTGAAAGTTTTCCACCAAAAAAGGTGGAAAATGACATAAACATACAGTAAATATCACTAGCCAAATAAATTGTTATGAATCTTGGTGAAAATGGACTTTGAAAAATGTCAGTCACAGAATTGTATTTAAGTCTAAAGGAATATTTCTGGGTTTCTGACCCAGGTCTGTTCTTTCTGCTTTTGGAGACTGTATTTCCCTTCTAAAGGTGTAAAACACAACAAGCCCAGTTGTTCACCAACTGTTTACCGGGGTCTGGACATGATCTTTACCCTCTGTTGTAAGTTGTTTTTTACCACTGCCTCTAAAGGAGGGGGGGTGTGGGGTGAAGATGGAGGGAGTGGGTGGTGGGTGTATTTAACCTGCGCCTTCAGGCATGTTGGTTTAGTTTAGATGCAGAAAGCTACCCGTCGCTTAGTGAAGTGGTCTAAGGCAAACATGAAATCAAATGCTTGACTGTTAATGTGCTGTTTTTCAAAATGGCACAACGGCACCTCATGACAGTTAATGTGGAATCATTGTCAATCCTTCCCCTTTTAGCACAGAGGAGGTACGTCACATACCAACAGAATGGGACTTTGACTAGCTGTGTCACACGTTAACCTACTTCTACATGTGAGTTTTGGGCCGGTCTGTAACCACACTAATGGCTTGCAGAGGGCTTTCATGGAAAACAGCTCAAGTTTCCTATCTTGGGTTTCGCAATCATTTTGCACCTTTGCAACTGTGACTGCTAGAGCCCTCAGAAACCGCCAACAGGCTAGAGCAGAAGGGGAGATCGCGCAGTCAAGATTGTCACATCTCTCTCGCTCACTCATTCACTCTCTCTCACCTGTCCGCCCACTCCTTCACTCACACACTCATTTACTCATTTACCCTGTCTCAGGCTCCCTGTGTTGCAGGGCCTATTTGCTCATACGTGGAGTGTTGTGAACTCTGGGTTGCAGAAACGCAGGTTCTCAGCCCTGTGTTTTGAGTCATAGACTTAAAGTCATAGATTAAACATAGCCTCTCTCTCGAGTGCAAAACAGGTTTCTGCCACTACAGCACTTTTAGCCCTGTATTTGTATTTCTGTCTTGCCTCTTAAATTAAAGTGCAAATCAGATGCCTTTGTGCATTCCCTCCTGGGAGAACAGTGCTGCAGTCCAAGTGAAGACTTGGCAGAGGAGTAGAGGCACCAGGGGGCTGGATGCGATTTGAAAGAATATACCCTCTCTCCAGCTAGGCTGAAAAACCAGCCCAGGGACATTAGGGAGACGTATGCTACGGAGATGCACTTTTGCTCTTGTAGTCAATTACAGTCGCAAAGTGGGCCCAGTGCTACCACAGTGTCATAAGTTTGTATTGTTTTCAGGTTAACTCTGACCCCTGGCCGACAATAGATAATCATGATGATTCACTCTTGCCTGCATTCAAAGGAAACATGTTAGATGTTAAGCCAGTGGGGACCTAACCCTGCCTATGAGACAGCAGACAGTTTAACTTTTGTCTTGTAATACAGCAGGGGGAGAGTGAGCACCCAGTGATTTCTTTCCCATTATACTGTGCAGAATACTGTAGCTCTGACTTGAGAAAC
This sequence comes from Conger conger, assembly GCF_963514075.1. Lineage (NCBI taxonomy): Eukaryota > Metazoa > Chordata > Actinopteri > Anguilliformes > Congridae > Conger > Conger conger. The sequence continues at coordinate 28,309,376 of NC_083769.1, forward strand.
AGAAGTAGGAGCAGCAACTCCGGGACCTTGGTTGCATGCACTCAAAATAACGTGATGCCCTCCATGTTTTCATGTGAACTTGCTTCCATTGCATTGTTGTTATTTCTTAAACAGAAAGCCCTGTTCACACCCACCTATGACTGTAATTGCTGTTAGGGTTCTGCTCCCTCAGTTTATTCCCTCCTTTGTATTTCCAGGGCTGAGGACCTTTTTGTGAAGTTTTTTTCCCCATAGCCTGTCTCTCCAGTACAGAACATTCTAGCCACCTGCAGACTGCATTCACTGGAGAGATGGCTATCTGAACATGGGCATTAATAGGGAGTGGGTGTCAGAAATGCCCCTTTCACCCTCAGCTCTCCTCCCCCGTAGCCCATCCATCATCTCTTAACCGACAGAAGAGCTCCCCTATCTGGCTGTTGACTATGCTGACTGAACACTTCAACATTTTCCCAGCCATACTTCTCATTTCTCCTGTAGAAACAGGCAATTTTGTCTCCGTGGGATGATTTCTGTGGACTCTGGTCTACGAGCAGCAATCGGAAACGAGGAGAAGGCAGTCGTGCCTGTGATTGTGTGGCTATCGGCATTGACTTCAAATGCAAGTTATGCAAGTAGTCAGCTCTCTTACGCAGCTGAGATTCTAGCAGTTGTAGACTTCTTAAGCCATCAGAAAAACTAGATAATACTAGATATAATAAGCATGTTTCTGTTCCACTAGTAATGGGATTGGTGGTGATGGTTCTGTCAAATTTATCAGTGAACATATAAAAGTGGAATGTAATGTCATGTAATTCTATTCGTTACAACTAAGATATACTGTACTGCAAACAGACAGTAAGGAATGTGCAATTGCTGTTTTAGAGAAGGTCCGTGTCACTGTTAAAGTGAGTCACTGTGTCCTGCTGTCTCCTGCTGTTCATGTGTGGAGATGGTTCTGTGAAATGTCCTGTTTAGTAGAATGTAGTCATGAAACCTGGCCATGGATGGTCAACTAATGGAGTCAGGAAAGAGAGAGCGACTTGGTCTTGGACTCACATACAATAGTTGAAATTCAGCTGAGAGGAATTGTGTTTGTAGATTATGCTAGTGTACACATAAAACTATTTTATTACATTTAGCTGGAGACTTGGGAGTGGGAAAACCATATAACTGCTGTTTGAGTCCAGGGAGATGTTTACACCCCAGGACTAACAAATTATTTATTTTCATGTTCTGTGAGTGTGTAGGTGGAGTTGGGTGTAAAGGAATTTGCAGTATTGACACACTCTGTTGGACAGTATAATGCGGGAAGCCTGAGACAATGCTATGGCGTCCCTCTGGACTCAGTAGTGGTAGTACACTGTGGGGTGGGTGAGGGGATTCTGTCAGCTCTGACAGCCCTGACTTTTAAATGTCTCCCATAATGAGCTTTAGCTTAGCCTTGCCTTTTTGCTGACAGTTGAACTTCAGCAAGCCTTCATTTCCCAAAACCCCAGGAGACAGCTGTGAACGCTTAGTCAATTGCATTATTATGCTGCTTGGCATTCGTGTCAGTACTACAGTAACTTGGGCTCTATGGGAGGTGTTCAGTGTGCTTTTAAAAGTGCTGTGGGTGTTTGTTCAGTTGTTGCTGACGAATTTCTGATACGTTTTACTATAAACTCATAGTTTAAAAAAAGCCTCCCGGCAAAATCAATGCATTGGTCAAAATCAGGTTTAGAGCTGTGCAGAGGTGCAGATCGTTCTATTTAGCTGCATAGGGGTTTGACTGTTGTTTTCCAAGTGTCCAATTTGTTGGCATGGAACGGCAGCTCACCAGGGAAGCACAAAGGAGCTTCAATTTTCATGTGAAAGGCCTCTTTCTGGAGAAGAACATTTCTCATCAGCTGCCTTCAGCTGGTCCCCAATGGCTCATTTCAAATGCCTGTCACCACCGCTACTGATCGAAGACCCCCATCCAAGGGCACACTGCAGGCTCGCTCATCTTCGTCAACGTCAAACGTGGAAACATAGGAATTATTAAAATGTATTCATGAATAATATACGATGTGTCTGCATTTGTGCAGAGTATGAACGGAGTGTTTCAGTGGCTCTCCAGACAGTACAGTCAGTACCAGTGTAAAGGAAAGGTCATGGCTTTGCTTTATTAACACACTGAGCTGCTCTCACCTTGCATTTCATGTGCTCAGTCCCTGTACTGAGTCTCCTGTACTCAGTCCCTGTACTAGGTCTCCTGTACTCAGTCCCTGTACTGAGTCTCCTGTACTCAGTCCCTGTACTAGGTCTCCTGTACTCAGTCCCTGTACTGGGTCTCCTGTACTCAGACCCTGTACTGAGTCTCCTGTGCTCAGTCCCTGTACTGAGTCTCCTGTACTCAGTCCCTGTACTGGGTCTCCTGTGCTCAGGCCCTGTACTGAGTCTCCTGTGCTCAGTCCCTGTACTGAGTCTCCTGTACTCAGTCCCTGTACTGAGTCTCCTAGTAAGTAAGTAAGTACATTTCATTTATATGGCACCTTTCACAGACAGAGTCACAAAGTGCTTCACAGGATCAAAAAAAAAAAAGTAATAACAATAATAATACATAAAACAACAGTCAATAAAACCAACAAATCACAAATAAACCAACATGAAATAAATGGAAATACAGTCACAAAAACGGCTAGATGAACGCCTGTCTGAAAAGATATGACTTTAGCTGCGTTTTAAAAATTTCCACAGACGCCACAGCTCTTAAGTCCGGTGGAAGAGAATTCCACAATTTAGGTGCCACTGATTTGAAGGCTCGGTCACCCTTAGTTTTGAGCCTAGTGTGAGGGACAACCAGTAAGCCCTGGTCAGAAGACCTCAGAGACCTGCTGGCAACATATGGGTGGAGGAGATCACAAAGGTAAGCAGGTGCCTGACCATGGAGGGCTCTAAATGTGATGACAAGAACCTTGAACTGGATCCTGAAATTGACAGGTAGCCAGTGTAAGGAGACCAAGATTGGAGTGATATGACATGACCTCCTGGACCTGGTCAGCAGCCTGGCAGCAGCATTTTGGACCAGTTGTAGGCGGTCTAGAGATGATTTGCTGAGGCAGGTAAAAAGCGAGTTACAATAGTCCAGGCATGATGAAATAAAAGCATGAATAATCATTTCCAGCTCAGCGTGTGATACAATAGACCTGAGTTTAGTAATGCTTCTAAGGTGGTAAAAACATGTACGGGACAAAGACTTTATGTGCTTGTCAAGATGCATAGCCTGATCAAAGATAACACCAAGATTTCTCAATTCCGAGCGCACATTTGATTTAAGAGACCCAATACAATTTACAACATTAGAAACAATATTATCAGTAGCAATGATGAGGACTTCAGTTTTGTCTGCATTTAACTGAAGAAAATTACTGGCCATCCAGTCCTTAATAGCAGACGAACAGTCGTGCAGTACATTAAGTTTATCAATCCTGTCAGGTTTAAAAGAAAGATATAACTGAATGTCGTCGGCATAGCAATGGTATGAAATACCTTTGAATTTGCTAATAATGACACCTAAGGGAAGCATGTACAGAGCAAACAAAATCGGACCCAGAACAGAACCCTGAGGGACACCACAGGATAAGGCAGCAGACTCAGATTTGTAGGGGCTTAGTCCCTGTACTAGATCTCCTGTGCTCAGTCTCTACTGAGTCTCCTGTGCTTAGTCCCTGTACTAGGTCTCCTGTGCTCAGTCCATGTACTGAGTCTCCTGTACTCAGTCTCTGTACTGGGTCTCCTGTGCTTAGTCCCTGTACTGGGTCTCCTGTGCTTAGTCCCTGTACTAGGTCTCCTGTGCTCTGTCCCTGTACTCAGTCTCCTGTACTGAGTCTCCTGTACTCTGTCCCTGTACTGAGTCTCCTGTGCTTAGTCCCTGTACTCAGTCCCTGTACTCAGTCTCCTGTACTCAGTCCCTGTACTGAGTCTCCTGTACTCAGTCCCTGTACTGGGTCTCCTGTACTCAGTCCCTGTACTAGGTCTCCTGTACTCATTCCCTGTACTAGGTCTCCTGTACTCAGTCCCTGTACTAGGTCTCCTGTTCTCAGTCCCTGTACTAGGTCTCCTGTACTCAGTTCCTGTACTGAGTCTCCTGTACTCTGTCCCTGTACTGAGTCTCCTGTGCTTAGTCCCTGTACTCAGTCCCTGTACTGGGTCTCCTGTACTCAGTCCCTGTACTGAGTCTCCTCTGCTCAGTCCCTGTACTGAGTCTCCTGTACTCAGTCCCTGTACTGAGTCTCCTGTGCTCAGGCCCTGGACTGAGTCTCCTGTACTCAATCCCTGTACTGGGTCTCCTGTGCTCAGTCCCTGTACTGAGTCTCCTGTGCTCAGGCCCTGGACAGAGTCTCCTGTGCTCAGTCCCTGTACTGAGTCTCCTGTGCTCAGACCCTGGACTGAGTCTCCTGTACTCAGTCCCTGTACTGGGTCTCATGTGCTTAGTCCCTGTACTGGGTCTCCTGTGCTTAGTCCCTGTACTAGGTCTCCTGTGCTCAGTCCCTGTACTGAGTCTCCTGTGCTTAGTCCCTGTACTAGGTTTCCTGTACTCAGTCCCTGTACTGAGTCTCTTGTACTCTGTCCCTGTACTGAGTCTCCTGTGCTTAGTCCCTGTACTTAGTCCCTGTACTGAGTCTCCTGTACTCAGTCACTGTACTGGGTCTCCTGTGCTCAGTCCTTGTACTCAGTCTCCTGTACTCAGTCCATGTACTGAGTCTCTTTAAAGACATACACATTCAGTAATATTATATTATATGATTCAAGTACATATATACAAGTACAAACTTATTCTAGAAGTTATTCTAAAATTCAATGGTAATGCTGGCCTTCCTCAAAATGTGAATATATGAATATATTCTTTTTTATTTCAGTTTTTTCTGCCCCTTACTTATATAATATTCAGCCTCTGTATCTTCATAAGATTAGAACCAACAACAACAGTCCCTGCTTTATCAGGCTTTGATCCCACAGTGTGCCTTTTTGCCCTGATAAGATCAGGGAAAGTGACAGGGGTGCCTTTTGCACTTGAAATGCATTCCAGCAGGTTAAAAAGGATTGAATCAGAAATTCCACAGTCTGCTGAATGTGTCAATATTGTTGGGAAAAGTGCCATTTTGTTGCTGTCCACTGTCACCAAGCTGAACTGTCGGTCTGACTGAAAGCAGGAAAATGTATCAGGTTCATTTAAGCTTGTTCCATTTATACATTTATTGACATCTTTTTCCCTCTCTGTTCATTCATCCTAATCAGTCAAGATAGCTAGAAAACAGACAAGCTTTCCCTTTTGTGTGACACAAGAATTGTATTTAGGGAACTCAGTTTCACACGAGCGTTTAACAAATCATCTGGTAAGCTCAACAGGAAAAAAATGACTTGGGATTGTCTTTGCATGGATGTAATTAATTTACAGGTTTGTATTTTCTAATTTATGAGGATCTCAAGATATGCAAGCCAGTTCTTAATTAGAACAGAACATTGCAACAAAACCTTTTTATTTTGTGTTCCCTGAGTCAGAAGAGCGTTTTTATTTTTGTGACTCATTTGCATTGTAAAATAATCCCTTTGGTACAGTAACTCTGCAGAGGAGCTCACGAACCTCTCAAACTGAAGCCATGACCAGCACTGAGCATGCCCAGTCAGGAGATTAATTGTGGATGACGGCAGTCTCTTCCCACTCCCCAGTCCCACTCATTGAGCAGCACACAAACACTGTGCTTACATGCCTGCCTTCCTTTGCTTTTATTCATTTATTTATTTGTAAAAACATGAACACGCAAGTTTGGACAGTAACAGTTTAAAGAATTATAGGTGCCCAGTGGGAGACAAGCTTTAATTTGTCTCCTCTTTGTCTTTCCAATTGAATCGATCATGGGGTTTAAGTCTCTTTATTTGCAGTTAAGTATTGAAATCGAATTAATCTGCCCAGAACAGACGGTAGAATTATGGCTACACAAATCTCCTCAAGTTGGTTTAAATTCTGTTAGATTTTTCAATAAATCATAGAAGGCAGGGTCTTTACATTAGAACTGTGGTCTCCGCCATGCCATGCTGTGCTTTATATAGATGATTCATGTAACACAATGCAAATTCTTACAGCGCAATATTCATTTGAGGGAATTGGAGATCAAAGACACACTTTTTAACCCCTGCACATGAAGAGCCTTGCAATCACTCAGTTTGTATCTTGTCCTCTTCACCTCTGAAATAATGGCTGACTCTTGTGTGTGTTGTGGGCCTATGACAGAGGCATCTTCATCCGGCCTGCTGCGTGATCTCGGTCTGGATGTCACTCAGTGTTCAAGGCAGATAAACGGTTAACTGTTAAAGGGTAACCACCTTTGTCACATTGCTGACGTCTTAACTGAACAAAAACCATATGCTGACAGGTCGACTTGGAAGAGCTGCTGAGTGATTAGGCTTTGTATGCAGATTTAACACTATGCCATGTACGCTATTTAGAGCATTATCTTCTCTCTACAATTCATTATCTGCTCTCTACAATTCATTAAATGCTGCCACATCATCATTGTGATAAGCACACTAAGCATTAAACAAACCATTCGCACAAAGGTGCACATTCAATTCTTAACTGATTCATCCTATGCAATCCAAATATAATCTCTCACTGTTTAACAGATTCTGGTTAATTACACAGCATTAATCCCCATGTTTTTGGTCAGGACAATATTATTCCAATTTATACGTGCCAGCATAGGGATGTGGTCTTCAGTCCTTGTCCTGGATAGCTGTTGGGTGCTTGTTTTTGTTTTCAACCCTCAGTTAATTGGTGACTTAAAGCAGTTAATGAATCTAGTACCTTTGCTCGCCTTGATTCTTTGCTCTGAATTAGTTGCTGATTTGAAGCTAAAAACAAAAGAAACAGACCCTCAGGACCTGGGTTGAGAACCACTGGGCTGGGGATAGGGATAGTTCCTTGCTGTGTTGGGGTTGCATCTCAAATGTGAGTACCCCCACATCAATGTGTCTGAGGTCACTTGTCCAGGTAGTTATTTGTTACTGTAAACTTGGTATTGCTTTTCCTGCCAAACCAACATTAAAGCAAAGACACAGGCCATAGTACAAGATAAGTGAATAGTAGCACATCCGAGATTGTGTTTCCACAATCACAGCCTTGTTTTCTAACAGAGGAACAACAGCACAGGTAGCGCAACGAACTTATCACTTCGTAAGCCGTTGTGGTGTTGTAAATAATGCACATGCTGTTTACTGCAAACAGCACAGATACTTCCTTGTGGAAGAATCAAGAGCGACTCAGCCCAGCGGTGAAGCCTGAGTTGCTAAACCTAGGACGTTTGTCGTTCAATCTGTTCTTCGCTCACAAATGTTTTGTGGCATAACTTGGGTTTCAGGTGAAATGTGATAGGGGAATTGCAAAGCATTGTACTATTTAAAACAGTTACTTTATAACACTGGCTTATGTTGGGATATATTTGTCATAAATAGGGGAATTGCAAAGCATTGTACTATTTAAAACAGTTACTTTATAACACTGGCTTATGTGGGGATATATTTGTCATAAATCACCTGTTTGAGCAGGAGTTGGTAATGCTGTTTGTGCTCAGCTTAACACATGGAGGCCCGGTTGCAGTTCCCCTCGATGCCCATGGGTGTCACTAATGAAATACCAGAGAGATCACAGCAGATGGATGCTACAGGCTGCCTCTGAACAATAAACACAACGTATGTCTGTTTATTGCATTTCAGATGGCATGCCGAGATGGGGGGGAGTGATTGATTATACACCACCATGCCTGGGCTTTCATCTGAATAAAATTCAGATGCACTGTCGCAAGAAGCCAATAATTCATTTCAATACCTGTGAATTAACCACAGCAGCTCCACTGACAGTCGACACATTTCAACAAACAAGGTGGTTACTTTTTAATATTTAGAATGCAAATATGTTCAGAAAAATGATGCAGAAGTAATGCAAATAATGCATTGAATGAAATGACACAGAGAAAGGACAGGAGCAGACAACAACCACCAGATTTACACATTTGCTGTGTGTGCGTGTGTGTACTTGTGTGTGTATGTGTGTGCATGTTTGTGTACGCATGTGTGTATGTGTGTGTCACTAGGAAGGGATTGGAGCAGCTGGACTAGCCCTTGGTGACACAAATGTGAATGGCTCGATAAGTCTGAACCTAATCCTGAGAACCTGATATCGACACTACGTCATGAAAATGTCAGACACCACAGATAGTATTTGGTTTTTAGTTAATGATTACTCTGACATTGAAATGACAGCTCTCATGCAGTGGTTTTGTGCTGTGCACCTTGCTGCATGTTGTTGTGTATTTATTACCGGTCAGGGATTATAGCCCTGGCTGGTAAGGACTGGCTTGTCCTTGATCCCATTTCCCCCCCGTCATAGATTACATCATAAAATATATTATTTATGATGAAAATTCAGAATTGGAACTTTTACATTTTCACAAGGTCAAGAAAATGAATGGGAATGAATAGGGAGTCGGACAACCAGGAGGAGCGGCAATGCTGAAAGAAGTCTACAGGAGCATCTGATGTCGCTAGTAGTCATGCCATGCAAATACATTGGGGCTTGACAAAATGACTTATATTATAAAAGGGTGAAATAATCACTTTAAAGAAAGGATGAGATCTGGTCTCCTTGTGGTTGTTCTGCAAGTTGTATAAGACTTCTCTGCACTTTGCAGTTTCCTGCCTTTGTGCCTTGCAGAGATATTTTCAGCTTCAGGCATGACTCATCAGCCTGTTCATATTTAAAGTATTGTGCAATAATGAGATAACATGGGGATTTACTGAATTTACTCTTGGTTAAAAGAAACAATTCAATTACCAATCTGGGGGAGGAATAACTGAAGACATGTCATAGTTTACATTGAAATCACTTGGCAGACACTCTTATCCAGAGCGTACAGCTTTCCATTCCTACTTTAGCGTGAGTGGAAGTATTTTGTTAGAGACAGGGGATTTGGGTTGAGTAGTGTATGTGCGAAAGCTTCTACACTGAGCCACATCCCCTCCCAAAGTGCTTTGTGTTTCGATTGGTTGCTGACAGTGCGGTGTATGAGAGACGGGGATATACTATGTTATATGTGATGTGTAAATTAGATTATTTAAGATTTTGAACCCATGAACCCACCTCTCCTATGAGGGCTCCTTGGGTTAAGATGCTGACCAGGGGGCCAGTGGGGTCTCTGGCTGGTGTCTCTCCTGGCATGGTTTTTATTATTTTAGTCCTGAGAAGTCCCGGCTGAGGCTGGGTTTGGTGTGCTGGCGCTGAGATCAATTCATTCCTTCTGTTCAGGCTTCCACTGAACTGCCCTGGTCTTCTGCAGGTTTCTTAGAAAGGGGGAAGGGGTGTAAACCTCACTCTGAGCTAATGTGGCAGTGTCCCTCCATACCAAGAACACAAACAACCCGGGCTGACACAAACGCAGCCTGTTCCTCCCCATGACCTAGATTTCCAAGCCGTTGCTCTGTTATCCCCCCACGCTCAGCATCATCTTTTTTATCTCGCTCCAGCACTTGACTGCACTGCCCCTCTGTAAATTGGGCAGGACGGACAGGGACATCTTTGTGGGAGCGTAGCCTTCCCGCAGCCCAGATTTGCATCAAATCCCACACTAAACCCACTTACCTCAGATGAAAAAAAACGTTAAAACATTGCGTGATGGAAAACCGGGTTACCTTACTTATTAGAAAATCTGCTCGCCATCTGACGCTGAATGGAGCCAAAATGGCCTCTCAGTTTTTCCCCCCCTATAAAAGATAAAAGTGGTTTCAGAATTCCAAACATGCATAGATAGTTTGCTTCAAACCCTTCAAGGGCAGACATTTGAGCACTAATGCGCCTTCTGTTGGAGCCGTGATCAGCAGCAGATTCCTCTGTAGCTCTGTAAGGGCTAATGGCATCTTTCATTAGACCCTGGTGTTGTCTTCCCCCGTGTGAGGTGTGTAATGGTGATGAATGGTGTGTCACTGCTGGGCTCTTATTAATCGATGTAGCTGCCACAGAGCAGCCTGCTCCCCGGGGGAAGAGGAAGGACGCTGGCCTGGTGACACTCCCACCCATCTTATCATTTTATTTCATGTGCTTTTTTGTGGGAGTGGAGGGGGTGGGGATCAACGCGGGTGCCCCGCATGTAGGCCACACTGTACAGTGCATAACATTAGAAGGAATTTTGATATCCTCCTCACCGCGTAGGCAGAAATGTTTGAAGAGCAGAACCCTGGTGTTCGCCTGACCATGAGAATCAGGATAAAATGAATGAAGCTCTAAGCATTTGGCCTATAGTGTTAAAATGAATCAAATGTATTTGTAATAAAATCTGTATCTGTGTGTTTGTGTCGTGTTATGTGCTGTGAGTCGTAGTCGGTGAGTAGAAGATTTCAGTGGTAGCAATGCTCAATATGTTGCACAGTGAACCCTTTTAATGTCTCGACACTGAATTATTCAGTAAATCCAGTAGCGTCTGTGCATTGTGCATTGTAGCCTGTTGTTTAGTTTGTACACACATGTGGGTAGTGTGTGAGACCTGTGGAATATTGTGTGATGTTTCCAGTTGAGATGAGGGCATTTCTCATGTTGTTCAGTTTGTACACACGTGTATTCGTCCAGTGTGTGAGACCTGTGGAATATTGTGTGTGGTTTCCAGCGGAGATGAGGGCATTTCTCCTCCTGTTCAGTTTGTACACACATGTGTGCGTACAGTGTGTGAGACCTGTGGAATATTGTGTGTGGATTCCAGCGGAGATGAGGGCATTTCTCCTCCTGTTCAGTTTGTACACACGTGTGTGCGTACAGTGTGTGAGACCTGTGGAATATTGTGTGTGGTTTCCAGCGGAGATGAGGGCATTTCTCCTCCTGTTCAGTTTGTACACACATGTGTGCGTACAGTGTGTGAGACCTGTGGAATATTGTGTGTGGATTCCAGCGGAGATGAGGGCATTTCTCCTCCTGTTCAGTTTGTACACACGTGTGTGCGTACAGTGTGTGAGACCTGTGGAATATTGTGTGTGGTTTCCAGCGGAGATGAGGGCATTTCTCCTCCTGTTCAGTTTGTACACACATGTGTGCGTACAGTGTGTGAGACCTGTGGAATATTGTGTGTGGTTTCCAGCGGAGATGAGGGCATTTCTCCTCCTGTTCAGTTTGTACACACATGTGTGCGTACAGTGTGTGAGACCTGTGGAATATTGTGTGTGGTTTCCAGCAGAGTTGAGGGCATTTCTCCTCCTGTTCAGTTTGTACACACGTGTGTTCGTACAGTGTGTGAGACCTGTGGAATATTGTGTGAGGTTTCCAGCGGAGATGAGGGCATTTCTCCTGGCAGCGCGACTGAGTCCCCGCACTGAGGACAGAGATGCAGCCAGATGGGCAGAAGGAGGCGGATCAACATCTATCTTCATCACGGGCGGACGTTGAAGCAGAAAATGCGCTGCCCTGGTGAAGACGCAGCTCCGCGGCTGTGTGGCTCCCCGGTGGGGCTGCGGGGGCGGGAGGCTCACGGCCCACTGGGGGGGCTGTGACTCGGCCACCAAACAGACATGGCTACTCTGAGAGAGGGCAGGCCGCGCGAGACACAAAACGCGGAGAGCTATATTTGTGCTTTCCTTCTGTGAAGATTACGGCTCTTCAGCACTCATTTGTTTCATGATGGAGATGATAGAGGAGCTTGTCTTCTGTTTAACGCTGTTATAATTCCAGTCTGCTTAAGGCCTGTGACGCCATTTTGTAAGAAGCAGGGTTGAGGTCTGTTCTGTAAAAAGCATGCACTGTGTTTAAACAAAACTTTTTTTTGTTTGTAACCTCCTCAGATGGTTTTAAATCAGTACATAATTGAAATCATTCTGTAAGCCAAACTAAAAGTGAAAGCTTTGATACATGGTGGCAGCACAGTGGGATACAGGGACAAGCATTTTCTTTCTGTTGTCTGAGATTGGGGAGGTGGATACAGGGACAAGCATTTTCTTTCTGTTGTCTGAGATTGGGGAGGTGGATACAGGGACAAGCATTTTCTTTCTGTTGTCTGAGATTGGGGAGGTGCACAGGGCATATCCTGCAGTTGCATTCCTTAAAAATCAAAGGTTTACACTATGCTAGAGCATTTGTGGTGTGAAGGACTTCATTGCTATGGATCTATGGACATTTATTATACATTAGAGTACAGGAGCCACATCTTGGAGAGGAACAGTCCCCAAGGAAGGAAGAGCCAATCTGAACTCTGAATGACCTGCAGTAGGAAGCTGCTCTGCAGCCCAGCACATGCAGATTGTGGGGTGAATTGGGCTTTCCTTGCTTTTGAGGGGCAGGTGGACCTCTGTTTGTTGGGTGGGAGGTGTCAGTCACTGGATCATATGCTGGAAGAGTGGTTGTCTCGGGAGGAGTGATCTGTTTGTAAAAGTAATATCCAGGTTTGTCCCACCTCCACCATGAATGAGAAAAACTGAAGAAATTGTGGTATTTGGGGAAAGGCAAAATGCCAGCTATTGGCTCTACAGTGTGAGGGACAGATAATGGGCAGTTATGACACGCTGACCTACTGACTGATGCTGATTTGACTATTAGTCGTAACAAGTTTTATGAAAAACCCAATAAGGTCATTCAGGATCCGTTCATTTTGGTCTGCTTGATGTGAATCTCTTTTCCCATCTACAGTATTTCTACAGTATTTCTTCATCCCTCAAATGCAGACAGGGAACTTAGTGACCTAGAAAAAGAAACCCCCCTGAATGCTTGTATCATCTGGTTGTGAGCATGATAGGGGCTTTTCCTTTGGAAACCTTTGTATTTTCTTTGTATAAAGCTGGATAGTTCAGGACCAGATCAGAAGCATTGTTTCTCAGGCCTTCTGGGTCTGCTGTCTGCTGAAGAAGTGAAAAGCGTAAAAAAGATTTTACCAAAAATCTACTGCTTCACACATTTTTCTGTTGATGATAGAAAGCTCCCATTTTGTCTCACTGAAGGTTTCATCTCCTTGAAGTGTAGCATCCCAGGTTAGTGAAGATCAAAGACGGCTTGTTGAACAAGTCTTGGTGAAGAGATCCATACAGGACGTATTTGGTCTCTGGGAGTTTCAACATGTACATTTTTCATCAGCTAAAAAGCCCCTGATCCATTGCACTGACGTTCAGACTAAATTCAGACTTTCTGAGAAACTGTGAGGAATTCAGAGTTTCTATTGTCAAATATGTTCTACTTTTCCCTTGACATGTATCTGCAAAAGCAAAGTTTTTTATGTTTCAAAATTACAGTAGTATATGTGTGTGTGTGTGTGTGTGTGCATGTGTGTGTGTACGTGTGTTGGGGGGCGCGGGCAAGGAAGTGGTGCAGAGCTATCACTCTACATCCTGTAGATGAAACAGAACATCAAAGTATTTTCATACTGATTTTGAATGAGATGCCCTTTGAAAATTTCATTGTTATAATGTAGTTCATTAGTATAAGGTTGTACCTGTTGTTTATATTTAGTTTATGTGCATTGAATTGAAACATTTTGCTTCTAAACTAAATAGACATGAATGTTCATGACATGAGCATGTCTCAGTGGCAATGGTGCCTTGTGAACAGTCATGTTTCTAGACTATGTTTATTCATTTTTCTTTCCCTGCTGTCCCTTAAACTTTTCTGACCCATGTATGAACGTTTAATATTTTATTATTTCACCTTAGTGATGGAACTGATGGAACGTTTTTTTTTTCAAGTGTACATCACCATATTTTCCTGACTATGTGATTTTTTTACAATTTCACAATGTCCCATTTTGTGAAACGGTGCTATGTTGATGCGCTTCTCTGTACGGTGACACTTGGCTGCATGCTGTATGAGCTATGAACATTCTGCTGTATCTCTAAAGATAAAACGAGAGAACATCCAGAAATCAATCCCATGACCGTCTGGTGGAGTTTCAGCTCTCTGGGGATAACCAATGTCTTCTGCTACGATTGCCTAACATATTATTTTTCATCTCCCCCCTCCAGATCTTAAGGAGCTGACAGTGCGTGTGTGTGTGTTGGACTCTGGACCACATGGCCTCCTCGCAGAACGGGGCACACTTCCCCAGCCTCTCCTACACAAAAGTCCTCCTGCTGGGAGCCATCGCAGCCGCCTCTGCCTTTGTGGTCACGATTTTCATTGTGCTGCTATGTGTGGGCTGCCAGAGGTGAGCTCCTTTCCCAAATCCCCTTCCCTCCCCTTTAGGCTTTACTCAATCTCAACCCCCACGCTGCACTGCCTCTTAATGCAGTCCCGCAAATGTGTTCACGTAATTGCACACTGACTCCCCCACGTTGCCTTTCGTACATGTCCATCCTCAACTGTTCTATTGCACTCTGAGCTACAGACGGACATGGGGCTCATGTGGACATGGCTCCCTGTGATGTCATTGTTAAGAGAGATGGAGAGCACACACAACAACAACAATAGCTTTAATAATAATAATAATAATAATAATAATAATAATAATAAAAGGCATCAGCGTAATCTGTAATATATAATTATAATTACCAGCAGTTAACCAATTGTGATAATTATTAATATTGTCAACATTATCAGCATTTATCTGGAGAGCAGATCTGTTGAATGTGCTCATTTATCAAGAAAACTGAATGCAAACGTCCCCCAGGGTGAATGTGTAACAGCTGGCTGCTGTCAGACAGCACAGGCCCCCAGGGGCCACACTGTGGCGCTCTGTACCGCACACAACAACCCACTAAAGATGACGGAGAGGGTGAAAGGAAGACGGGGCTTATTTTAAAAACATGATGAATGAAAAAGAACAGACATCACGTGTTTAAATGGAGATGTCAGAAAAGGTTAAAAAAACTCCTCCTAGAAACATAACTTTCCAGACTCACTTGCACACAAGATAAAATTCCATCATTAAACGTAAGTGCATCAGTGTATGTTCAATGTAGAATCCGCTCTAACAGAAAGCATTTTATCACCTTTCAAATTGCACAACCTCCTAATGCCTGATGTACAGCAGGAGCAGAATATACCCTGTCCAACTGTTATACTGACTGTGTTCCAGCAGGAAGTTCTAACATGAAGCGGCAGGTATAAAATATCTGATCCATAAGCATAGGCGCTGAACGGAAGAGGCCTTTTTACTGTTTATTTCTTTCCTTTGGCTCAGTGTCCCAGTACTAGTAATTATTATCGATGCAATGAAAGAAGCAGATATGAGTACATCTATTTATGTGGAAAAATATGTAATTGCACCTCTCCATGTGTTGAATAATACTGTACATTCTAATACTTTATTTTGTATTGTGCAAAATATATGCAGTATTGTGCATTTTCTTTCTGCAATAGTGTGTCATAGCTAAGGAACAAATTTGAGATTTAATTATGCAAAAAGTTTTCAGATAATTGAATATTTTAAGATATTACCGAAGTACTGTGCTCTCCAATGTTTGGAAGATTTTCTTATGAAACTGCAGGGCAGTGTAATTAAGAGAATTGATGCAGTTTTAAAGGTGAAGGATATTGATTTGATTAAGTTATTTTTTATTAATGACGATAAAAAATAGAGATTTAGAGACTTAATAAGACTAAATTTAGACTTAAAAAGTCTTAAGCCTTATGGCCTTGCTGCTAAATGTATTTTGATACTCACATGAGACACTTGCATTTTTCTTATATACTAGATGCTAAAACTGTAATTTTACTAGAGCATACTAGAGCATACGTGTTATTACTAGTGTAATAATAATTACTAGTGTGTTACCCTGAAAGTTGCTTAAAATCTTTTTTTTGTCGTTGTTACTACTGGAATTGGCAGTTCTAGGTTTCCAAGGCTATTCTCAGTTGGGAGCCATATTTTTATTAATTTTCTAAGGTAACAGATTAATCATTTTTAACTGAGTAATGGAGAAGTAGCTAATTATTTTTTTTTGATAACTGAAGGTATTAAAAAGCCTGTTTCTGTTTACTGTGCTGGATTTTGTTGTGACTGAAAATGTGGCGTTGTAATGCTGTTCGTCCTCAAGGTGGGACAGTGTGCCCAGAGGGTTTTAGTATCCAAAGATGTAAAATCTCTAATCTGTGTTTGCAAAGCAGAAACAAGGATCTTTTCAAGTCATGCTGAGAGCCGAAGAGGTATCTCAAACCTGCCAACTTAATTGTGGTGTTGAGTCAATTTGCATGGGAGCCCGAAGACAGCTGCCAAGACATGCTGTGAAGACACGCAAAGCCACACTTTAAAGTGTGAGGTGTCTGGAGTAGAAGCACCCTCTCGTTTGTTTAGAAAATGGAGGGGGAGCGGGTGAGAAGCAGACCTTGGATGTATAACAGCGGAGATGGAGCATAGTTGGCACTGCAGAGGGAACCGCACGGGTTTAGTCTGTGCTTCACACCCGCACTGACACCTCCGGCTGCCACCGCCCCGCGTCTCCCGTCTCTGACAGCGATCCCGCCGCTGAGTCTCGCAGACCTCAACAAAGCATGTCTCCTGCCTGCGCCGCAAACAGTGAAGTCCTGTGTGTCGACTCCCCAAATGAGATGGATCAACCCTGGGCTGTTTTTCACGGTGGTTTCAGGGTGTGAATCTTAACTTCCACATGATGCCTCAGCAACAGCCCCCAGGCAAATTAGACAGCAGATTCAACTGCATTTACTATGAACACAGTTCATGTCAAACATTAATTTAATCACTCAAAATGCTGTTCTAGGGGTGAACAGTGTGCTCTATAACCTGGGAAAGGACAATTTCCCATTTCTGTAATGTTTTTCTAAGAAGCCTGGAATCAATCCCATGACCATCTACTGTCATTTGTGACTGTCCCTGAAATGCATCATTTGTGTAAAATTCTCCTCTCCTGTGCAGTCTACCTTCATCTGGTTCTGAGCATAAGAACTTGCTGATCAAAAACTGCCTCTGTCTGCACATCATCCATAAATCACAGAGAAATGTCAACACAATTGGGCATGATGCAGAGCCAATGTCACCTTAAGCCACTGTATTTGATAACAGAAAATGACAGTATAGACGGACACATGGTCATGGGTGTATGTCATCAGAGAGCAGACATACTGTAATGTGTGGGGCAGTCACCCGTAGCTAGACGCATGCCAACCTGTGGTCATAGAATTAGCTGGGTGTACTGGAGGTGGAGACGCAGTGAGAATCAGCAAGGCTGCAGCTGTGCTCAGAGGCGAAAGCCACGGTGTCTTGGGACATACTTAATTATTTACAATGCATTCAAAATAATGTGTTCCACAGCCACTGAAGATGCAAGGAATTCGTTGTGTTCCCAGTCGTGTTCAAAGATGAACTTGGTACGCTTTGTGCCGTGATGCTGTTTGTGGTCTCTCTGTAATGAAGTCAGTAGTGAGACATGGAATGACTTAGATTTCATGCAGGGCCGTCCCATTTGTGCCTGTTTGGCAATGCGATAGAGCTGCATCCTTGGTGATTGCATGATTTTCTAAAACAAGCCTCCAAGCTCAAATGTCAGAGTAGCAATGTAGGTACTCCACATCCTGACAGAGGGGAATTATTTTTTTCATAGCTGGATACACTGTAGAATGTGCAGACCAGTCCCTTTTGTTAGACAAAGGGACAAATACACCAGTACACACCTCGATTCATATGCATGTATGGCCTTTTAGTGCATCATCAAGGTCTGTAGGGTGCGAAAGACTCTTGTTCCAGAGAACCCCTCATGTTACTGTTTGTATTGGCACCATAGCGATGAGGGCTAGTTAGAGGGCACCTACATATGTATATTTTGTCTTCACTGGGAAGAGTAATTCTGTGGTTTTGACCTATCAACATCAGTCTGGATATCTTATTTTCAGGTTGTCCTACAAGTGATACTACATTTTGCATTTTAATGGATCTCTGTGGGAATTGGGGTTGGGTCTAGATTCAGCTGTAAATTATGCTGATACAGTATAGAACGCATTTGTTGGCTAAATGACTTTAAGTCATCAAGGGTCCAAGGTATCAAGTTAACCTCAAACTGTCATGCTGCTGCCAGATATGCAGTAGATATGGATGGATCACTTAGAGCGTTGTGTCTCCTCAATAATTGTCCTACTGAACCCAGTGGAAAGAAGATTCAGGAGAAACAACCCTTGAAGTGATCCATCCATATCTGCTGCATATCTGACAACAGCATGGTGGTTTGAGGCTCATTTGATACCTTGGACCCTGGACCTGACTTAAAGCCAGTTAGCCAACAAATGTGTTCTATACTGTATCAGCGTAATTTACAGTTGAATCTAGTCCCACCCCCTAATTCCCATAGAGATATATTCAAATGCAAAGAGTATTTAATTCCAATTCCAATATCCTGTGGTAGACAGCTAAAATAACAATAACTTTGTCAATTTCCAAATATTTATGGACCTGACTGTATGTGCCCTAGTGCCGATCCCACGGTCGATGATGTTGGCGTGATATTATACGTACATCAAGCTCACCCCAGGCATTTGAAGGATGACGGGCGGGGGATAATTTCATGATGTTTGCTGATTAGAGTTTTATCCAGAGCTTATATGTAGCTTAAGCATGGATAATGACCTGGAATACAAGATACAGTTCTGTTGGTAGTGTGGAAAGTTGTGAAGAATGGGTGGAATTATCATGGTTTAGACTGTGAAAGAGGCTGAGCTGAGCCTCTCTTGCCACTCATGTTACTAGTTGTTGGTGAGCATTCTATTTAGCTGGAGGTGCACAGAGTAATGATAAAAAACTAAACTGTGACTATGTCTCGGGAGTATTGTACCGACTGTCAGGGGAATGAAGGAGATCCTTTATGGCTCCCAACTCTGGTCCTGAACAATCCCTGTGGATGCTGGTTCTCATGGCAATCTCTACATTTATTAAGGTTAAACATTATTTAAGTTCCATAAATTTGTGCTCAAGCGGTTTTTTAACACAGTGGCAGTTTGGCTTGTTACTATTTTTTTCTTCAAACTTAAAGAACTTTCAGCATCTAGAAGTTTGTTGATTTAAGCTGTAGGCCCATCAATTAAGGAATACAGAATGTGACATCTTTGAAAAAGCACCATCTGCCACAGTGCATTATGGAAAATTAAAGCATTAATTGTGACCAAATGAAAGTATGTCAGTTAATACTGAATATTCGTTCTATGTATATCTCCTCATAATGAGGATTTAACAGTGCAAACCATCACTTATTGGACATTTCTATCAAATTTGCATAAGATTTATTTTTAAAATAATTAACAGTTCAAAAACAGCTCTACAACTAACAGCTTTACAATTCACAGAGGTACCAAAATCCAAACTGTAAACCTGCTTTCATAAAGAACTAGAAATTATGTCTTTATTGTGATTATGCAAAAATGTTCTTTAATACTTTCATACTGTTGTAAGCTTAAGTGATGAGATGTGCTTTTAACTGTATGGCTATCAAACCTGGGTCAAATAAATAAAAAAATTAAACTGTATTAACTGAAACCACTCCTCCATATCTCTTTCAACAAAACATGAAGTTAACCAAAATGTACACATTTTGTTCTTGATGATAACCTGGGGTTTTTATATTCCATATTTCTATATTTCAAATTACAGTCACTTGTGTTCAAGCCTACTGTATGTTATTTGAAGAATACACGTTTTAATGTTGTCATTACAATAATATACCTATAAACTTAATGTATAGACTAAAGGTATTTTAAATGTACTAAGCTGCAACAATCTGCCATTTTACATGCTCGTCACATTGCATATTGATTTGCATTCCGGGTGATTGATGCGCCTTCATTAAAATGCAACCACAGCAGGCTTGACTGAAGACTGCTGCAAAAACGTGATCCGAAAAGCATGAGTGATATTGGTGCTGAAGACCATTAGTTTGAGCAGTCCATGGACTGCTGAACATTGCCCAGAGTCTCAGCTGCATTTCATCATTGTCTCATCAGGGGGCTCTGTATCACAACTGCACATTTCCTCTCTGACACAACAGCCTGCATTTCAGCTTGTCTGTCTACACTACACAGACTTCACTTCTGTCTGTCTGTCTGTCTGTCTGTCTGTCTGTCTGTCTACACTACACTGACCTCCCTTCTGTCTGTCTGTCTGTCTGTCTACACTACACTGGCCTCCCTTCTGTCTGTCTGTCTGTCTACATTACACAGACCACACTTCTGTCTGTCTGTCTGTCTGTCTGTCTACACTACACAGACCTCACTTCTGTCTGTCTGTCTGTCTGTCTGTCTGTCTACACTACACAGACCTCCCTTCTGTCTGTCTGTCTGTCTGTCTGTCTACACTACACTGACCTCCCTTCTGTCTGTCTGTCTGTCTACATTACACAGACCTCACTTCTGTCTGTCTGTCTGTCTGTCTGTCTGTCTACACTACACAGACCTCACTTCTGTCTGTCTGTCTGTCTGTCTGTCTACACTACACAGACCTCACTTCTGTCTGTCTGTCTACACTACACAGACCTCCCTTCTGTCTGTCTGTCTGTCTACACTACACAGACCTCACTTCTGTCTGTCTGTCTGTCTACACTACACAGACCTCACTTGTCTGTCTGTTTGTCTGTCTACACTACACAGACCTCACTTGTCTGTCTGTCTGTCTGTCTGTCTACACTACACAGACCTCACTTGTCTGTCTGTTTGTCTGTCTACACTACACAGACCTCACTTGTCTGTCTGTTTGTCTGTCTACACTACACAAACCTTCTGTCTTTTCTGCTCTTTCTCCAGGAAAGCGAGGACGAAAAATGCGCAGACGGACACGGCCAATCACAGAATGGTAAACACGGTGCGTATGTAGCGCCCTTCGCTTTGCTTTGCCACGTTCCCTCTGCTGGCCTCAGCCAGAGAGCTCACCTCTCCGCCCTGCGTCCACAGAGCATGCTGTGCCAGCCCAAGCTGCGGTCCATGAGCAAGTCTGACACCCGGCTGCACGAGATGAGCCGGCGGGGCTGCAACGGCAAGAGTGAGTACGCCCGGGCCCCGCCGCGCGGTCCTGCGCGTTCCTGCGCGGTCGAGTACAGGAAGGCGTGGTTGTGTGTGGAGAGCCCTGTGCAGAACGTCTCCCGGGGCCCGTGTTGCCGCTGTGCAAACGGCCGTGAACTCGTACTCGGTACAGCACGTGAGAGTCACGGCATGGGAGAGCTGCATCAGGCACGCTGAGTGCCACTCCATGCACTTCTCAGCACACTCCGCATGCCTTCCTTTTCCACAGAAGCCCTTCATTATTGATGGGAATGTCTCACGGTCTCTGCCTGTGAAAGTGTATAACATGCCATTAAGTATTGTACAGAGATTGCAAAAATGTTAAATATTCACATATGCCAGGATATTGAAATGAAACAAAGCCTAGTTAATTACCTAAAATGTGTGTTTTGCGGTGTGTGTGTGTTTCACTGTGTGTCTGTGTGTGCATGCATGTGTATGTCATATGCCTGTGTGTGTGCACGTGTATGTGTGTTTCACTGTGCGTATGTGTGTTTCACTGTGTGTGTCTGCGTACATATGTGCTTTTGTGTGTATTTGACTGTGTGTGCGTGTGTATGTGTGTATGTGAGTGTGTGTCTCTGTGTGCATATGTCTGTGTGTGTGTGTATCTGCATGTGCCTGTGCACGTGTCTGTGTATTTCACTGTGTGTGTGTCTCTGTGTGTGTGTCTGTGCGTGTACCTGCAGGCATTGTGAAGAACAGGCCTGCCAGCATGGACCTGCTCCTCCTGCCCCGGCAGCGCTCCAACTCTGACCTGCAGTGCCCACAGGGCCGCCAGCTGCCCCGGATCCCCCCCACCCCGGGCGAGGAGCGTGAGCACACGTACTCCGAGGTGGGCCACCGCTCCCCCCCGCCGCGCTGCCCTGACGACGTCCTGTACGAGAGCGTGGGGGGCGGGGCTGCCGAGCCGGACCCGCCTCCCGTCTCCGCCCCGCCCCGCAGCCCCGCCCACGGCAACGGCCACGGCAACGGGAAGGGCAGCAACGGGGTCCCCGTTACCGTCATGATGGCTGCGCCCCAGGACCCCGTCACCGCAGAGTACGCCTGCATCCGCAAAGTGAAGAAGGTGGACTGGGCCCCGAGGAAGGAGAACGGAGGGGAGCTGGGGGAGGAGCAGCTCTACTCCAACGCCGACCTGCCCCCTGCAACTCCCCCGCTGCACCACAGCGCCCACCAGGGGGCCAGGAAACCCAAGGAGGCCTTCCACATGCACCCCTTCCCCAAGGTACCCTGCTCACTGCCCACTCAGCTTCCACATGCAGCCCTTCCCCCTGCTACCTTCACTGCTCACTCACTGCACTTCTGGCCACCAGCCCTGGGCCAGTTGATTACTTTAAATACTTTTAAGCTTTTGGAGTACACTTCCAGCTGATGTATATTTTGATCAGTATTCCTTATATTTTCTTTCATTTGACTGTATATTTTGATTAAGAATCTCAGGGATGTCAAATAATTGTAGGCCTCAAAAGAGTTTGAATATGTCATGTGCCTATTCAGGCTTATTCTGCCAGTCTGCCACAGATGCAGTTAGCTTTCTAGGTTTCCACAAAGAGCTTTCTTGGCTAACACTGAGGTCAACATTTTTCTGACCGGTAATTATCACCACAGTGGTCTCGCTTGTTGCATCTTTTCTAAAACTGGTGTTTGCGGTCATTCGGCAGTGCTAAAGCACGAGTCACTTTATTCAGTGTACTCTACTCCTGTCACTGTTTCTGAATGTAAATTATGGCAAGACCTACATTTGTGGGCATTGTGAATGAGTATAATTTATCAAGTTTGCTTCAAAGCACAGCCTGTGCCACATCTCGTGATTTTATCAGGCCTGTTTAAAATGGCCGCCCATTTCAGTCAATAGTAATAGTAAATGATACAGAGGCATGTCTCTTATAGCAATGTCACCTGGCTCCTAAAGTCGTCACATTCATGTGATGGATTACAGGCAGATCAGTCTCCATACATGCAACTGACTGGCAGACATATTTCCACCTAATTACTTGTAATATGATAATGTTTTCACAAGCATTAATTTGCAATATAAAGTTAACAATTCAAATATTTACACTGTCAACTTTTTGCAATTTCAGAAGAGAAAGAGTAATGTAATGTTCACAGCTTACAATGTTGCTCTGGCTGTAGAAATTAATTTCTGTTATTACTAAAATTAAAGTTATATTATCTTACAATAAATCAAACATTACAGTTTATTTTTCTTTCCATTGACCGGTTTTCATGAAATCCGTTGTAAGTGCAATAGGGGAACAGAGTTACGTCACTGAACAAGATTGCATTTTATTAAATGTACCACAAGGGGGCATTAAATTGTCTCTAGATACCTTATCTCCCCTGCAAGAACAAAAGAACAAGGTGCATTGACAGCGTTATCAATGTGCATTACATCACACTCATTTAAAATTGAGTTTCAGCCTGTAGAAAGACTGAGGCTTTTTTTTGTCTCTGAACTTTAGTATCTGAGTGGTTTGTAATGACCCAATGTGTGCATTTCAGTCATTAAACTGCTGTGGAACGGTTGGGAAACAACTATCTCAGTCTTTATGCACATATTTAAACTTTTGTCTGTAAACAGTTATTTTAAAGGTGTGGTCACTTTAAAGGTGGTAAATACTTGCTTGGAAATGCAAAAGTAAAATGTTAAATCATAAAAGGTCAAAAGCATTATTGTTTTGGCAGTGCTTGTGGCCTTTATCTGAATGAACAGAAACATTTGCATGAATCAAGGTTTTACAAGCTGTCTATTAATTGATATTCAAAATAAGTGACAAAGTGAAAAAATTTTACTGAGTGAGCAAAAGGAAGTGAAAATGAATTAATGACATTCCTGGTCAAATTAACCATTTGCAAGACAGGTCAGTAAAAACAAAGAGCAGAAGGATAAATAAGTTTCCAGATTCAAATAAAGTAAAAATGAAGGTTTATATTGTTTCACTCTTTAGTAGTTAAACATAAAAACATAAAAAACATAAAAATAGAAAACCAGTTTGCTAAGATATACTGTTTCATTGGTTTTGCTTAAATTACTTGTTACCAATGTTTGCTGATTATTTCTTAATAGGCAGATTGGGATCCATTCTGTACAAGTTATGTGGTCAGTATTATAAAGGGTTTTACACCTTTCAGGTGTAATGCAGGAAATGCAAATGTGCCCACTGTAACAAGGCCAGCATTCGCTGTTAAGAGAATGCATTATTCATCCATTCATTATCCTAACCCGCTTATCCTGAACAGGGTCGCAGGGGGGCTGGAGCCTATCCCAGCATACATTGGGCGAAAGGCAGGAATACACCCTGGACAGGTCGCCAGTCCATCGCAGGGCACACACACCATTCACTCACACACTCATACCTATGGGCAATTTAGACTCTCCAATCAGCCTAACCTGCATGTCTTTGGACTGTGGGAGGAAACCGGAGTACCCTGAGGAAACCCACCCAAACACGGCGAGAACATGCAAACTCCACACAGAGAGGCCCCGGCAGACGGGGATTCGAACCCAGGACCTTCTTGCTGTGAGGCGGCAGTGCTACCCACTGCACCATCCGTGCCGCCCCAAGAATGCATTATCTGATATGAATTTAGACAGTAAATGAAGCTTTAAACCTTTGTAGTATGCAGAATCCGTGAAAGCTTGCAGGGGAAGTGGTGGGAAGTGATTGGGACAGTGATCAGGGCACTGTGTATTTTTACACAGTGCTCTGTATTCTTATTCCTGCTGTGTTTTTGTTCCACCTACAAACATAGTGACTCTAAACTTCAGGTCATAATGTTTGTGCATGTGGATGTGCGTGTGTGTGCGTGTGTATGTGTGTGGGTGTGTGCATGTACATGTATGTGTGTGTGACTGTGTATGTTAGTGAGTGTGTGTGTGTGTGTGTGTGTGTCTATGCACTACAGTGTTTGGCACTGTCCCTCTTCTCTTCAGCACATGATATAGGATATACAGTAGGAGCTGCCAGCACTCAGTGCTGGATTATGTAAGAACTTGGCCCACGACTAGCCAGTGCTGTGTGTGTGTGTGTGCGTACTTGAGCGTGTTTGTATGTGTGTGCACGTACGTGTGTGCGTTTGCATGTATGGGTGTGTGTGTGTGTGTGTGCGTGCGTGTGTGCGTGCGTGCGGGTGTGTGTGTGTGTGTGTGTGTGGGTGTGTGTGTGTGTGTGTGTGTGTGTGTGCATGTGTGTTGTATTTGTACTGCTGGGTAGGGATAAAGGAGGTGATGGTGGACAAATGGGTAGCAGGGTGGATAAATCAGTATAATAGGTATGAATGCCAGGCGAATATGTTAGCTGTATATATTACATTTCAGGCATTGTATCACACACAGTATAAATTATGTTTGTGGAAAGGGAAGGTACTGCACTGTTCATGCACAATGTAGTTAAAGGAGAGTGATTCAGCCCATCTGTTAAATAGGTTGTTTCTACATTTTCTATGGCTTACTCTTCTGATATGAATAGCTTCAGAGATTACCTAAAGAAAACATTGCTGCAGATTGAGAAGGCCTGTTCCTTCCTCCCTCTCTTTTCTGGCTGCATTTACTGTTTTCATATCTCATTGAAATGGGCATGTGGGCAACAGTGTTTTCTGAGGCTGCAGTTTGTTTGTGTGGATAAATAAGAACTACAAAGTAAGTGATGAAGGACTGAATCTAATTTGAAAGCGCCATATGATTTTCAGTTTTATTCACTTTTGATTTCTGTGCCACTGCAACTACTCAGGTTTTTTTTCCAAAAATGTTTTAAAATTATTGTTTTCTTTAATAACATAGTCCCTCTGACAGCACAATGCTATTGATGTGATCACTCAAATGTAGCAGCACCAACCACCCTGGTCATGTCCTGTCATATTTTGTCATCATATCTTAGATCACACACACCTGTTGTGCATTCTGTCTAGGTGGTGATCTCAAGGATTATTGTGTTTGAATAGAAACCCTCGCATCATAAAGCAGTATGTCATTGCTGGTTTTGTACTCAGGATATCTGCAAATGAATGCTTCTCTGATGGCCATTTATATAAGACAGTGTACTCTTCCCTGTGAAGCAATTACACTGCCTGTCCCTCTGCCCAGGACAAGGCCTCATTAGTGAGGGCCACTGTCCTGTTTCTGTACTGGTGGTATGCATCTACATAGGGCCTCCTGTACAATCCATATACAGTATGTAACGTTAAAATATCTCATTATAATAACTGTAGAATGTATTTATGCTGTAGTTTTCTAAAACCTAATATGACATTGAAAATGTCATAAATATATTTTAGATTTTACAAAAATGTATGACATACATCACAAAATATGTAAATGCTTAGAAATTTGTAAATGCAATTTACATTTTTAGCAGTGTATTTTACTATATATTTAGAAAATATTGTGAAATATTTTGAGAATAATCATCATGAATCGGTATGTAATTAAAAAATAATGTATCGTTTTGTGGGCGGCACGGATGGTGCAGTGGGTAGCACTGCCGCCTCACAGCAAGGAGGTCCTGGGTTCAAATCTCTGTGCGGAGTTTGCATGTTCTCCCCGTGTTTGCGTGGGTTTCCTCCGGTTACTCCAGTTTCCTCCCACAGTCCAAAGACATGCAGGTTAGGCTGATTGGAGAGTCTAAATTTCCCATAGGTAAGAGTGTGTATGTGAATGGTATGTGTGCCCTGCGATGGACTGGCGACCTGTCCAGGGTGTATTCCTGCCTTTCGCCCAATGTATGCTGGGATAGGCTCCAGCCCCCCTGCGACCCTGTTCAGGATAAGCAGGTTAGGATAATGAATGAATGTATCATTTTGTGTCATCAGCAATGTGAGTAACTCTGGTGACTCAGTGAATCAGTAAGAAAGTGTGGCAATGTTGAATACAGGTACTGTATGTTTCATAGAGAGGGTGGAGTGGTTGGATGGTGGCTGCTTCCAAATGCTGTTGGCTCTTTTCCCACCAGGAGACAGTGTTCATGGGAAATGGAGAGCAGTACATATGGAAGCCTCCGGAAGACGTTGACATCGCCATGCCCCAGCACAGACTGCCGAGCCTTCCCAGCATGCCCCATGGGGAGAGTGGACAGAACCATTCCACCGCAGTGGAGGTGAGGATCGGTGGGAGTGGGGGCAGGGGTGAGGGGAGGGGTTTGGATTGTGCTGATTGCAGTCACCTTTTACCTAACTTGTGCCCTGACAATTGATCACACAGAGCCTTTTTCCCCATTCTGACCTAATGCCCTCATCTTTACAGGTCAGCTTGTGTTTTACTAAGGATACATGCATCGCTCTCACTGTGTGACGAGTGACCCCTGAACTACAACATACTCTGCACTCAACTGTAGCCCTACTGCTCTTAAAATATACCTGAGTCTGAAAAATAGTTATTTCACTGACACATTTTAATTTTTCAAACAGGAATGATCAGTATTAATGGAGGTTATTTTGTCAAACAGGAGACAGTGTGGAGCTGTTTGGACTAAGACTCCTCTTTCTCAAAGATCTGTGTTTTTTTGTGTGGGGGTCGAGGACGGGTCACCTTTCCTTTTTAATGGTTTCCTCATATCTTCAAGGACAAATAACTTGCTTAAAAGTAAAAAATCAAGACCAACAGAACAGATTAATTGTAACATATACTTATCGACCTAATAGCACACAGACGCAAAGACACTTTATTAGTCATAGCTACATTATTACATTATTACATTATTGGCATTTGGCAGACGCTCTTATCCAGACCGACGTATAGTTGATTAGACTAAGCAGGAGACAATTCTCCCCTGGAGCAATGCAGGGTTAAGGGCCTTGCTCAAGGGCCCAACAGCTGTGCGGATCTTACTGTCGCTACATTGGGATTTGAACCACCAACGTTGCCTGTCCCAGTCATTTACCTTTACCACTACACTACAAGCCACCCATTATGAATCAGTGTGGCTAGTGGCTACTGCATTTACTTCTATACATAAAAAAGGAATGTGCAGGGAATTCATTGGTGCTGCTAATGGTTGTGTAGACACAAAACCTGTGCTTCATCGTGTGTGGAAAGCTAGAGTTTGACCAAATTTATAAAACATGCTATGTATCTGTCTTTAATCCCTATTGGCATAGTGTTGTGCCTGTTTATCAGCGAGCCAATCAAGACTAAGCACAAGGAACAGTGCTGGTCTCCTGTTCATATATACCCAGCCCTATCAGGCCCTTGCCAACACACAAATCGCAAAATGCAGTGCTGTGCCAGACCTGGATATGCCTAACCCCATATGTACAGAAGGGCCTGGACATAGAGGTTACAGGACCAGTTTGATTGCACCAGCTATGTGGGGCTTATCTGTTGCCTGGTTACAGTGTAAAGCCTTGTGCACACAACACGTTTTTAAGGCTTTGCCTTGTAACTTAAGAGACAGGCACAATCCTCGGGATAGTGGTTGCTGAAAATGAGTAAAATATAATTACATTTTTGTATAAAAAATATACATTACTTTATATTATATGTGAAAGTATTTTAGATTAGAATTAATGCATTAGGGATTGCTATTTCATTGTATGAGGGATTGCTATTTTCTGTTTCAGAATTTTTTTTATTGACGTGCATACCACAGATTAATGCAGCTCTTGTGAATATCCTGCATTTTTGCTGAACCACAAAAAATAGCTGATCCATTGCATAATATAATAATTTACTGTACTTGAAGCAGGTAAATATGCTGTTGTGAAGTGTTAATGAGGGCCAGGTTGCTGCTGATACTCCTGCTTGCAGCATAGTCTTCAAGAGGCGACCGCTAACAAAAGAGCAGGTTGTGAGGAGCAGTGACAACAATAACAACATCTGAGTGGAAAATAAAAAAAACCTTTCTCAACAGCTGCTGCCGTTTCGAAACACCCATCATCTTGTGACTTCCTCTCTCAGCAGCACACTGTATGCTGTGTGCAGTGTTGTTTATCGAAAGGCCTGATTTGGGGGCGGGTTATAGAGGCCTCTGTGCCGTTTTCCAAGAGTTTGTTGTTTTATCGAGGGACCAGAGCTGCAGAACTGAATGTCAAACGTTGTTTAATACGAGACTGGAGAGCAGCATATTGATTGACTGTACTTGGACTAACATGAGACAGCAGTGTTGTAAGAACAGTTAGGCACAACACACAGTTAAAAGCAAGTAAACTCTGCAATGTACTCAGCAATATCAGACCGCTCTCAGGGGTGCTATGTTCTTTTGGTGATATGTATAAAAAACTTACCTTCCTTAGCATGTTCCCACTGTTGAATCCTGTGGACATAACAGTGCATTGAATCACAGTAATCCCTGTGCTGGCCGACAAGATTAAACGTTTTTGCAGATGTGCAGGCAGAGATTATCCAGCCCTGGGACTGCAACAGTTGCAGTATGTCTGGAAGAGACGTTGACAGGGGTGTGACTGCGGTCAACATGGCAGTATCCCAGAATTCCAGAGGTCTGATTACGCAAGAGTTGTGGGCTATGAGAAATAGGAGAGGGTCACTCATTTATAGGTTAAGGAATTAAAATGTAATTGTTCAAGTAATGCAGTGGACTTGTTACAGTCTCATTAATATGCTTCCATGTAATGTGTGAGAAATGTTTAGGAATGTAGAAACATTTACTAGTTAAAGCAAATATTACCTTTTGCTTTTTTGGAGAAACCAGTGGTATTGTAGGGCAAAAAAAAGTAAAAAAGTCACTTCATTGCTGTTTCTCAAAATGTCAACACAGATGCTTGAAGTAACTATTGTACCACATGTATGTTAATTTAACTGAACAGGAAATAGGTAAATTAATCCAGAACTTGTGATAAATATGTTGTGCACAGATTCTACCATGAGCACACTCTGGGGAGCTCTGGTGAAAATTTAACAGGCTTATCTACTGCTTAGGTATTGTTGGTGCAACCCCCAGGCAGCTCTGGGAGATAAGAGCATTTACACTGCTGGCTGGCTGCAGGCTTACCGAAGTGGGTCAGGTTTCTGGGTGCAGCTGCAAGGCCACAGCCTTCTCATTGACATGCACAAGCAATGCACATATACATACAGTGCACACATCATGATACTGATTCACCCCGCTGCCACTGGAAAAGCTGACTGGGCGAAGCTGATGGAGTACATGACATGTTGGCCTACTCCTTCATCTTGAAATGATCAACAATAAACCTGTCAGGGCTAGAACTGAACACAATAAAAAGAGAATGTGCTTTCTTGCATACATTTTAAAGCTTTTATATCGGTAAAGTGTAAAGAAAATATGTTAAATCACTTGAGAATTTGTAGAATTTGTAACATTTGTGGTACAGATACCACTAATTTTTAACGTTACAGTGAGCTTGTTTGACCTCAGAAATCACCACTGTTTTATAAGTAATGGTTTCATGTTTTTGTGAATAATAAAATGCAGAATACATTCCTCTTTGATGTAATAACGTTTTGTTTTGTTTTAAAGCAACTTTATTGTATTGCATCTGAGCACTGCAGCTCCTCATGGCTACTATAATGGGAAAATATTTTCCAGTTTGAATACAGTATATTGAATGATCCCCTTGATCAGAGAAGAAGTACAGTGTTCAGGTACCACACACATGAATAGATGACAAATTATATTAACCAGATTAGTTTTATATACGTATGGAGGATGGCACTTATTCAGACTCTTTTTCTGAATTGTCAGTGTGCCGCATTGTCTTATAAAGGAACATTGGTCAAAAAGAAATACAGAAAAGATAATACTTTTAGATAAATCTTTAATACTTTCATTTGACAGCCCTCTGGACTGGCACAAAGAAATGCACATATAGGTACATACAGTACATACAGTGAATTATGATACTGAGTCACTCCACTGCTACTCTAATGCAAAACCCCAAAGTATAGCCTTGTTTATCACTGAGACCATGTTTAAGGGCTACTGTAGCTATTTGGCACAAATACCAAATATTTTCTACTTTCATAAGAAAAGAGTATTATATCCTTCATATTGTGGTCGGATTGTCCTTTATCTTGTTGATTCTGGAAAAAACCCCAGGGTTTTTGATGTGGAGATCGATACAGATCTGACCATGAGGTGCTTTCATACACTTGTGAAAATGATTTTTTTTATAAAGCGACAAAGATGCAAAAACAACTATTTTTGCAATACATTTCAAAATAATAAAATAATTTTACTTAAGATACATTTACATGATACATTTGTAGGTCTACTTAATCAGGCAAAACTGTTACAGTAGAGAAAATGAATCTTTGCATTAAGGCACTAAAACATTGCCCCTTGAAAATGCATCAATGTTCTAACTTTTTTGACATATGCAAAGCGGTTGTTCTGGACAACAGGACAACTCTTCCTCTAAAAGTTTATTTCTGCTGTATTTTATTACCTAAACAATACTTTTCATGTGCGAGTATTGAAATCTTTATTTATGTTTTATTTTCATTTTTATTTGTCCTGTTCTGTCAAAATATTCAGTGAATAATGGTGCATTTTGCCTTTAATGGTGCATTGTCTTTTCATCCTCAATTTTAAAGACATTAAAGTATTTGTGATGGAAAGCAGCTCTTAGATGTGTGTCCCCTGGCACACTCCTCCGTTTCAACGATCCTGTCTTTTTTTGTTTCACAGATCTCAGACATGTACTCCAAAGTCTGCAAACCTAACAAGAAAAAGCGGTCCCCAACATCTCCCCTGGCCACTGAAGACACAAATGGGGAAGGCAAGGAGGGCGTGGTGGGGTGTGACAGGGTACAGCCCCCTCTGTGGGCGGGAGCGGGAGGAGGACGCACCACGGAGGACCCCAGCTACGAGGCCTTTGGGGACAAAACTTTCCCAGGGGGGTCAGAAGAGTCTGACCCGGCGTATGAAACCATCGACTCCAACTGGAAACGTGATAGGCCTCCGAATACAACAGCAAAACCCAAGACGAGACAGCAACAGCAGCAGCAGCACTTACCCTTAAAGGCCCTCCCCAGTGAGAACTTCTACGAGAGCATCAGCGATGTGAAAAACGGGGTGACCGGTGCCAGCACCACCACCATCTTCACCTTCAATGATGGCATGGAGATGTACGTCACTGGGCTGTAGTGACCAGCCAGCTTCTGCTAAATACAGCCCCAACAGATGCCTACAGCTCCCAGCATGCATCTGTTCCTTTCCATGTTTAATAAGGTGTCTCTTAAAACGGTTAAAGGAAAACACCAACATTTTGGGAAATTTCCCTTTCAGCGGTTATAGTTCCAACCATCTAACTTCTCCGAAAACATCTCTTGTTAAAAAAAAATGTCTGCACATGTATTTAAAATACAGATAAGACAAATAAGACAGCTTCGGAATTGCTGTAAGGTGCATTTCTTCACTTTGTAGGAGGTAGGCTACTGACTCCGATAGGCTTCGCTAACACATTATGCTAACATGGAATTGAGGCAGTGAATGCTCAAAAATGAAAATTAAATCAAACATCTCATCTAAGTCAACAAAAAGGGATATTTTCCAAAGTGTTGGTGTTTTCCTTTAAGTTGACTGGATACTGTCGACTGCCTCTCCAGAGTCAGTAATCCTAGCAAGCCTTCACTGTTAGATGAGCAGACCACAGTTCACAAGCTAGTCCTGTGCAGTGAATCAAAAAGGTCTTAACTCCCCCAAAGTAATTATTAAGACAGGGTATTAAATTATACACTGTGGAAAAGTGGTACAAGGAGGACTGGAAAATTAATTGACAAAACAGTATGAATCCAAATTCATACCATTTCATACTTCAGCAATGTAAATGTAACTGCAAAGTACACAATGCAGTTCATTATCTATTGTTTATGATAATAATATTTTTACAGATGTTGATGTCTCCTCTATGGACTCTGCTTACCACTTAGCAGAAAACATATCAAACAGGCTTTCTTTGTATCTGCAATGAGTACTGCAGAATAATATCCATGATTTTACCATACTGCACTTCTTGATCATTGAACATAGAGCTGGACCCTGTTGCACAAAGCAGGATTACCCAGTTAACCAGATAATTGCACTGAGTAAAACCTGGATCCCAGCCAAATCTGGAACATGGTTCTGGTTTCTTATTTCTGCAGTTATCCAGCTATCTCAGTAATCCTGCTTTGTGGAACAGGGCCCTGGTCCTTTATAGTGGCCTGGAACAAACATACTCCACTACTCTGCTGAATCCCAGTTCTGCAAACACACGCCTCACTCTTTGCTCTACAAACCTAACCCAAAATAGTGAGACCTCAAAGTTTGGAAGAAAAGAAAAACATTCCATTAACCACACACATTTTGCATGGCAACCTGTCTCCTCCCACTCCTGGCTCTTTAGCACAGGGGCAGAATGACCAGCACTGAACACAAGTCTTCAGGCAACTTTCCAATGAAGAAGGGGCTATGGCTCCTGGAATCAGGATACTCAATTTGCCTTTCGCTGTTAAAATAAAAAAGGTGAATATATTAAAAGGGCCATTCCTTATTGGAGACAGGTAATATGCCATTGCTTTTGGGTGTAGTTAACATTTAGTTTTATTGCTGTTGCACCAGGGTATGGGTACACTTCAGGCCTAAGGACGTATTGTGAATTTAGTAAAGGGTATTTGTCTTGCAGAACCTTTCTTGTATGGTTATCTCCATGCCAGGACTCCATTCCAGCCTTCTGAGCCACAGTCTCCGAGTTTGAGTATTGATGGAGGAAGTGATCCAAGGAAAACAGAGCAATGAGCACAAAATTGCTAGTGAGAACTTTTGGAGTCTCTGTTTCTGCTGGCTCTCAGAACTCATTCTATTGTAAACAGTTGCTTTCCCATGTAGCACAAGAACCATGGTATAGAACTCAGAATATGTTAGTATTAGAAGAATAATAATGTCTGATCAATACGATAAAATAATGCTCAGGGAAAGTAATAAAATGCTGTATTAGGAAAAGTTAATGCTACACAGTTATAGTTGGCCTCCTTAAAAATGTTTTGTGTGAGAAAGTCAGATATATGTGTTAAAATTGACCCTGTGTCACTTTATTTATGGTTACAAATGCACTCTATTTTTATGTAAGCACTGTTTTTTTAACATAACAAGAAAATGCATATGAAAAAGTCCAAATCACTGCCATGCATATATTACTTTGTTATTGCAATTATACTGCTTGATGATGCATGCATATAAAAAATATAGTGGTATTTCAGAACTTTTATTTATTGTAATCGTTTCATTTAAAAAAAAAGAAAAAGAAGAAATGTGTTTTCTCAAACAGAATACTGTCATTTCATCTCAGGATAAACTCGCTCAAAAACAAGGATTAGAACAGTTATGTCCTGACCCAGATATACCAGGAGACATGGTACAGAAACGGTAAACACTGAGGTACACAAGCAGCTGATCGTTTATCGGGAGTGATACGATGTTAAACTGCAGCCCAGACTGAAGGGAGTGGGAGCAGACAGAGCAGAGGTTCCCCCTCCCCAGCTGCGATTAAAGTGTATCCTTGAGCCATGCTGCTTGGGGAGGCTCTTGCAGTCCTCACGGCCTCTCCTGCTCCTCCCCAACCCCAGACCCATCTGGTGAAACACAGCGATGCTTTGTGCTGCAGCTGCTGATAGAGACTTTGATGTAGCCATTCTGGAGAAACTGAAGGTTCGGTCAGCAACCCCCCAACTTCAGCCACAGCAGCAAAAGCTGTATTGCCTGGAATGACTGACTGGATGCTAGCTGTTCTGAACCTGAGAAGCACTGAACTACGGTCTCCACACATTATTAAGACAAACCATATATTTGGAAAGGGGGCAAGACCATACAAAGAGGTGTTCCTGGACTCAAGACAAAAATGTGCTTAATGTTCTTCTTCATATGATTTATGGAACCTAGAATGGAGATATATGTCAAAAACAGACCAAATATATACTAGCTGCATATTTGCGTTTATCATACTTTTCTGATATATTGTGATAAGAACTATGTTTTTAAAATGTCCTTGCTGTGGAGATCTATCATTTATTAAATGCATTTGGTCAGAATGACACATTTCTAATAGATATCATGTCAGTTACTTTATTACTATGTATCAGAGCACTTACCATTCAGTTGTTTATCTCTGTATTTATAACTTTTTTTTTTCTTTTTTTTTTTTAAGTGCAACAGTATGTTAGTATGGCAGCTCCTGGAAATTACATACTTGCTGTAAAGGATATCACCGTTTACTGTAAACTAAAATATACCAGTTATACTACTGTGTGCTAATCTGCAATAGATTGCAATGTTTTTATAAGAATTATTATTCATAAAAATGTTTAAAGTCAAGTTTTTACTTTTCTAATAAAGTAGCACCTCAGGAAAAAAACAACAACAAACAGATTAATTCATGTATATGCCACATAAGCCCTGTTAAGAAAAGGAAATGTATCATATATGACAACTTTATTGAGTGACAACACCTATTATTGAATTACTTGAACTGAATGTGTGTAGAAAACATACCCTACCTGCAGATCACATCAAGCACCAAATGTTTTACTATTGGATGATCACTTACTTTTCCAAGGAATTCTTGGCTGATACTTGTGGATATATTAACCATCCATCAATTTGAGGTTCAAATTAAGAGAGCCTAGTTTTAGCAGACAATGAACTGTAGCCTAATGCTAAGATAAATTCATAGTCTCCGTGTCGAAATGTCAAAAACTCCACCTGTCAAAAATCTTATTATTAAGCATGTTGCTTTTTTTTCGGCCAACTCATTAACTCATCAGGGAAACAAAATAACTTGTCAGGTGATATAATCATAATTTTAAAAACAGTTTCAAGTCGATTTATTTGATTTCGTTCTCTTCTAAACTCTTCAACTCTAAACTAAATTTAATCCCTCCCGTAATTTACTGGAATTTATTCTGTGACTTGAGCGTTGCAGATTGTCTCCACAAATTAATTTTCACCAGGAATGAGCACCTCCTGACTTCCTGATTTAAAACGCTTATTATTGTCATGTTATGGTTGCGGTATTCTGGTTCTGGATCTGGAAACAAATTATTCCTAGATTAAGACCTGCAAATCTATTGAAATATTGTCGTGCCTTCTCAATTGTAGTTCATTAGCTGCGCAGCTGAGCTATGTTGGCATCCAACAGCATACGATAGAAACCGTAACTTTATTGCCATTTTATGAATAATATTTCCTTGCTCTTTCAGTTGATATTCAGGCTATTATGTAATAGCATGGCGGTTAGCTTCACTTCTGTCGCCTTCTGTTCCTGGTTCATGCCTAGAGAGGGCGGAGCTGCTCGAACGAGACAAAATGTAGGCTACGTCTTATGCAGGCTACTTTTTAAAACAATTCAAATTCAAATGTCTAAAATATCGACGTATATACAACTAAAACATGTCATCAAGAGTATAGGCTATAGCCTAGATTTCTGTAGTTTGTTGTAGTAGGCTAGTTTGAGCGGTTAAGAGGCGTGAGGGAACTGATTCGGTGGGCATTGGTTGGCCTCTGCAGCTCTTCCCAAAAACCTTTGGTAATAGGAATACATGTAAAAGAACATGCACATATTTTTACATTTTTTAATTTTAAAGGCATATACTATATATATACTATATACACACGCGGACATATGCTTCTGCTCAAGTTTAAACTCGCTCAAAAATGGTTTCAAAAATTAGTTTGTTGCGCGTAGGGTAGGCTACTTCTCCTTTTTTCTACACCGGCCGGCGAAACGCAATTGACACACCTCCAGTGTTTGTTGAAAAAAAATGAAGTGAACCAACCAATCATCGACTACTTTATCGTGGCTGCATGCCAGCACTGAATGTTTATATATGCGAATGACCAATAGAACTGAATGGAAGGCGGGGCTCGCTGAATCTCGCCTGGTTGCACGCGTAGGGTGGGGAGGGGGCGTGGCGAACTTTTAGAGGAAAAAAGCAAAACAATATTTTTCCCCCGACCGGCGGCTTTTAGGTTTTTAGGGTGGTAGAAAATCATCTTGGTAGTAGTACCGTAACTAAGTAGTTAAAGTAAAGATCATCTTATTAAATGCATTTTAATTCTAGGAAGTTGAGCAGCATAAAACTTTATAGAAAGCCTGCTACCTTTCTTTAGTCCCTCTTGTCCTGCCCGATTATGAATTCCAAACGTCTTCTCGACAAGTCTCCGGCTGGGATAAGGGTCAGTACTGCTCCGGGTAATGCCGGTAATAACCATGCAGCAGGGAACACCAAGAATTGTGTCAAGACTGTTGGAGCAGTGGACTGTGGGGTAATATTCGCATGCAAGAATGATCCTTCATCGGGAAGCTTTCTATATACACTAATGTTGGACAATGGAACTTCGAAAGATTATCCCAGCGAAGATGTCGCTGTGAACGGGACCGTTTTGACAACATCAAGGAAAGAAAAGCACATCGATTTAAAGAAAGTGAGTAGCCTATCCTATTCACTGACCGATGACATGCGAAGTATACCGCGCATGCTGGATCTTAAACCGCCGTTGAGTGGCAAGACAGTTGCATGTATACAGCTACATTAATGTTTTATTTTCCAACAGGGCAGTTAGCAGTTTTAATATACCACCTACTACTAACTAGCATTTGTAACTTAATCCAATACATGCTGTAATGTAGTTTACTTTTCTCCCTCACAGTCGTAGCTTTATTGAATGTTAAAAAGTTTCAGTGTCACATTGTATCATTGGCTATATAGCTTATGTGGTAATGTCAGCTTCAGTATTTACTTATGTGGCTAGTTGTTCGCGTCAGTTGTGGACAGTACGCCGAACTTGTATTTATTAAGATGGCGACTGTGCACGTTCAAAGTTTAAAAGGAAAAGGGGCTGGGTCATCAAACTAATATTCCCTCTCCTGTTTACAGTGCATCTAGTCTCTTGTTCAGAGGCAATTAGCCCGACTTCTGAAAAATAATAAAACATCGCAGAATTATTTTGTCGTGACCTGTTGTATTTAGCTATTTCGCATAGACATGTGCTACACTTCAAGTGATGTTAAAATTATTCCTACATGTATTTTATGATAGTATGGGTGGTTTGGGTGGTGTTTTATGACAGTGCGAGCGTGTAGAGATAAGGGGTGTCTGAAGAAATGCTCCCTGCGATGAAATCTTTTCACTCCCAAAACAAAACGCTCCTTTTATCCATGATTTCCTGCCAAAGTCATACCGGAGATAATTTACAGTGCGATAGTGTATTCATTTTATTCGCATAATCCGGATGCAGTTAGTTTAGTTTACAACAGATCAAACGACGGACATGCACGCACCACATTCGTAGCTACTAAAAATCCTCCATGATTCGGCCCCGGCTGCAGCGCTTGATACAATTCGCTGCTGCGCGCGACACACCCCCATTTTAACCCTACTTTCACAGGATGCTTTGTTACTGTAATTTCTGAAATCGCTTCCCGCCATCTTAAAACAGTGATTCCAAAACGTATTCCCCATTAAACCGAATTTGAAGATTTGCATGTTGGCCAGACTGACAGAAATTACTTAAGGTAAAAGACATTTTGAGTTTGGATGACTTTCATCTGTGTTCAGACTAAGCACTGACTATTGTTTTATTTCAGACAGGCTGTGACAGCTCAGTGGAGGAGAGAGACACAGGGCCCACTGGCAGCAT
Source organism: Conger conger (assembly GCF_963514075.1). Lineage (NCBI taxonomy): Eukaryota > Metazoa > Chordata > Actinopteri > Anguilliformes > Congridae > Conger > Conger conger. Next base: position 28,347,911 of record NC_083769.1, read on the forward strand.
CCAGAAAAGAGGCAGTCCCTCATATCGGCTGATTGTCAATGGAAGAAAACTAGACGACCAAACACACATGGAGGGCATAGGTCTGGGGAGACGTGTGGAGGAGTCAAAGAGGGACCTGCGGTTGCTTGGCCCTGATATCTCACCCGAGGAGCAATACCCACACACCTCCTCACACATCCCCGTCCCACGACACAGGTATGACCCACCACAGCACCTATCCCAGCTGACATGTTTGCTTGTTGTTATTGTGTTGTAGCAGTGCAAAGAGGAAGCTAGAATATTTGTGCAGTCACATGATTACTTAATGATGGATAACAAACCTCCTGCTATTGAATCATTGTGTGAGCTGTCCCTTCTACATATGACAAAGGAAGCTGGGAAGGACCTAAAATTAAATGTGTGTTTTTTGGTGTTTTTTTTCGCTTGGTCCATTCCCTCATATGTTTATGGGCACGAAAGTCAATACATTCCATATAACATCATTACATAGTGTAAATACATGTAAAGTTTAAAATCATATTGAGTGCTATGTGTTAAGTAACTTTTAAGTTTGTCTGAGATTTTTGTAAAGAATATTGTGAAATTTACAGTCTTATGCTTGACTGAAGTGTCTCATAATGAACATTGCACAGGATGTTACAGTATAATATCAACCTTATAGCCCCTCTGGCGATCATGCATTGTTAAGCTGTTGAAAGTTTGATGACATAATCTCAGTTGAAGCAATATTAGCAGAAAACAAAACAGGGATTGTACATGACTCAACCTGAACATGCTGATTGTCTATTAGGTTTCAGTTCAGCACAGGTTTGTGATTTGTGTTTTAAAATGAAATAATCTTTACACTTATGCCCAAGCCATATGGTAAATATGATAATAGCCCACTACTGAGGCCTTGTGATGTGGTCAGTAAGCACTGACTCCCAAGCCACAACTCCCATCAGTGACCTACTGCAAGAAAAGATTCTCTATAGCACACAGCACCTGTCATGCTCTGAGCTCTGAGAGTTTGTTGCTGACAACCCAGCCTTGTGACCCGACCTCTTGCTTTTGTGCTTTAAGAATTATGAGATGAGATGGCAGCTTTGGTGCTAGAGAGGTGAAGCTAAAATGGAAGGTTTCCTGTACAAGGCCTGCTTTCTTCCAGCACAAGACTGGGGGGGCATTGCTGTATATTGTCTCCTTGGTTATTGTGTCACGTTGATATGTAGGAAATGATTCTGGGTAGTTATTGGTTAGTTTGGTCCAGTCAACACACACACAAACTCAGGCATGAGCAAAGATCACTGCTGGGTCACAGCTACCAAGAGATGAGAGAGATTATATGCAGTAATTATTATAATAATGATGACAATCTTCTATAAATGAAGGGACTCGGACAGTTTTATTTGTTTCTCAATGCAAGGGAGAACATGCAAGGGGACATGATGGTTATCTTATGACTCTTCTGTGAGCCAGTGTAGCAACTCACCAGCAAAGGGCACTGGACTCCACATAATATTATTGGTTGATTGATGGATAGAGGTGATGATATTTGTATTTTAACTCTCTCAGGAGAATGTTCTTATGTCATATCGGCAGTGATACATGATGAATGAAGTGTTTGGGAAACAAGCATGACCAAACATGTTTGCAGCTCTGAGCTTTGACATTATTTTACATATGAAAGGCAGTTAACACTCATATTGCATGCTATTATCACCTCCAAGCTGATTTGAAATGACTTTCTGTGATAACTAGTGCAGAATGATGAGTACAATATGGTGTTCATTACATTATTGGCATTTGGCAGACGCTCTTATCCAGAGCGACGTACAGTTGATTAGTCTAAGCAGGAGACAATCCTCCCCTGGAGCAATGCAGGGTTAAGGGCCTTGCTCAAGGGCCCAACGGCTGTGCGGATCTTATTGTGCCTACACTGGGATTAGAACCACCGACCTTGCGTGTCCCAGTCCTTTACCTTAACCACTACGCTACAGGCCGCCCCTACATCAGTGTAGGGGTGTTCATCAGTGTTGTTTTGTGTTTTACCAGTCAGTGAGCAGTTGATTTTCAGGCCTTGTTGTTTGGCCTCACTAGTGTACATATTGGAGAGGCTCTACAAAACTGGAAGACAGAATCATTGGAAATACATTGGAATTGTAAGTGATGGTCACTCTTGTAGCTTTGCTCCAGTTGTGTACTGAATTCACACTTTATTTTGCATTGCTGTCCCTTTGTTTTTTATGGTGGTCATTCACCTTTCACAATGAAATAGGCTGGTCCTCTTTTGTTGGATTGTTGGTGATTTTTTTTGTTGCCAAACTGTAATCTAAGCCTGCTTAGATTTCTGCCTGCTTTACTGTTTATAAGCAAGATGTGGGTAGCTTTGCAAAACGTTTAACTTTTTTTGTTGCAAAAAAATTCAAAGCGGAAAGAAGAAACACTACAAGACGGGGGGAAATAGTATAGTGATCTTCAAGATTTGTTTCTTGGCTGTATTGACAGAGATATTAAGTGTATTTGCAAGGTAATGCTGGTCTTGGTTCCTAAAATGACAGTGAAATATAAAAGAGATACTCCAAGAACCTTTAGCTTCTACTTTGCCTCAGAATTGAACTTTTTTCTTTATGGACAGCCTGTCGGAATGGGTGAATCTAGTGTTGGTTCTTAGGCCTAGTTTGTGAATATCAGGTGTAAACATAATATCTTCATTAACCTGCTTGAAAGAGAACCTATCCATGACTAAGTAATAAGTAATCTGCTTTTTTTGTGGGATGAAATGAAAGGCACATGCTAGAGGTTTAGGTTTCATGCAAAAACCTTTCACAGATAAGCAAATAATTTTAAGGCTCTGTGATGCTGGGATCAAATATAGAAAAAAAAGCCTATAATATGTAGGTTATACAAATAAAAGCTCCCACACCACCTGCCTGATGTATTGTTAAAAGTGCTTACTTTATATTGTTGACATTTTATGATCCTTCTTCATCTTCTTTAACCTACACCCACATGACATCTGCTACTTATGGTTCTCTGGTATGCTGGGATATGTAACATGTTAAACAATATGCTAGCAGCTAGTCAGAAATTTGTTTCCTTTATTTTGTTGAAAATGAGCTTTATGCTAATTACAACACTGGTGGTGTGGTTAAGGCGCTGGGCTTGCTAGTCTGTACCATCCATATGCAATCCATATGCAAAATAATGTACCATCCATATGCAAAATAATGAGCTGAAATTTGGCCCTCTACATATATGTATCTATAAATGTGTGTGTATTGCCCATGATATAGGGACATGCTAAGCTGTTCAGTAATAAAGGTGGTCATTATGTTTTGGCTTCCAGCTGACCTCATTCATAAAGACACTTCTAGACAGCTTGCACAATAGAACCAGTCATGAAAGACTTGATTGACTGATACTGACCTTGAAAAAGTTACCCAGTGTATTGTTGGTGCAGTAACTTACCCATTAAAGCAATGGCCCTCGCAAGTAAGGTAAACAGATTGTCATATTTAGACACATTGGCAAGCTGTTTTAAAATGCTATTTGAATCTTGCATTATAGAAGCCATGGAAATACCATTTGAAATACAGCAGCTTTGTAGATATAGTGTTATTTCTTGATTTTTGAAAACTTTTGGAATGCTTTGCAGTACAATAGAAATGTTGCGCTGCAAGTTCAAACCTGTATTCTTGTTTGACAAATATAAATATTTATGACCTTGGCAATACTAAATTATGACTCAACCTAGTAGATAGGATTGAACACATGTCAATAAAAATGATTACAATGTCTGACATTAAGATTTGATGTGAGGAGAAATCTAATACTGGGGGCCTTTCATTTCAGTTCCTGTCCTTGTTTATGGGTTATGTGACCAGTGAACAAGCCCAGACATGTCTCACCTAAGAAAGTTCGGGCAGTCTCCACACCTTCTTGTGCCTTCATGTGCACAAAGGAGTGTATGTGCTGCTGTGTGTTTCTTTATGGCTGGTGATACTTGATTTTGTTACCAGTCACAGAAAAGCCGAGAACCTTTCACTCAGAATGTGTGTATCCAGATTTTTTTGCACACATTGCACATTCTGCACACATTGCAGAGCCCAAACTGCCAGAGCAGATCCTAAATCCATCGATATTCACTTTATTGTGACCCAGGTTGTGAAAGCTGCCTTTCCATCTCCTTAGATCAATTGCTATATAAAAAGATTGATGGATGAAAAGTGCGGGCGGCCGAAAGCGCCTCTCTCTGTGGGTCCCCCCCCCCATCTACATCTGAGGGATGTCCAGCATGATAAAGGTCACAGTGCCCTCCTCCTAGTTCTGCCCCTTAATCTGGAACTCATTCAAACAGGAGACCCCCCCCCTCCCCAATGCATGCACACAAGCTGAAAAAGTGAGAGCCTCTTCCTGTCAGCTGTGCATGTGTCTCCAATCATCAGTCAGGTCCCACCCAGCTTTAACGCAGAAAATATTTTATACAGCATAGGGTATATCCGTCTATCTGTATGAGCCTGCCATCTATCTTCTTCCACAGGCCTGTTGTTATTGCCGGAGGGTTGCCATGCAGCATTTATGAATGTCTGCCTGTGTGTGAAAAGAAAGGGATGTCAACACAAAACCACATATCCAATTATGTAATGAAACAAAAGGGAATAAAAAGGGAAAGGATTAGACATGACAGTGAGTGCCAGAGTTGAGAGGCTACGTGCGAATGCACCATGTGGGAGAGCAGACTGGATACACGGTGTACAAATTTGACAAGCACACTGCTCGCTCACCCGCCGCAGTTGCCCCCCTCCCCCTTTTTTTCGGAGCAAATAAAAAAGTTGAAATGTATGCATATATTTCTCAAGATACAAGTGGTTTTCCCTTCTTTTGAGACTACTTGTTATTTTTTGGTATAAAATGTAGAATAGCTACACTGCACACTTGAAATAAACCTCATCCTTGTGGTCAGTTCTGAAGCCGACTTGCAGTGATTTGATGAGAAGCTTAAAGACCCCAAATTGTAACTAGAACATAAAATGTGTGTTTTCTTTTTTTGTGTGTGTATGTAAAACATGCCTGAATGAAACTGTCACAGAAAACCAGTTATACACTAATGTAGTCTGGCGAAAGGGGGACTCATATTATGCATGCATTTGGATAACTTCATTGCCTCTGGTGCTGTGTATTGCAACATAATACGGATATGAAAAGTCAGCAGAATTTGATCTCACTCTTAACTCAGATCTTTAGAACTTGGTACTAAGGATGAATATGGTGATAATTGTACTGTAGATTAGATTTCTGAGATCATTTGCTTGAAGATAAAGGGTTTAATAATCACATGCAGCCTTTTTGAGATGGTGTCAGAACCACACTTCATGTGACCGGGCACAATGTTTTTCTTTTTTTTTTTACATTAACTTCCTATTAAATAAATATTATCTAAAATGTGTGGGGAAATGGTGTGCACATTGTAGACCCTGCAGAAAAGTCTGTCTTAAAAAGTGTTTTAGTATTGTAATGACGCTCAAAGTCTTTTTTTCTTTAAAGTATAAAATAAATATTTAAAGCTACTGTTTGCTTGACAAGTGAAATTTTCTTACCCCATTGGCAAATCTTGAAACGAGTCAAACTGTCTCACCTCATTGGCAGTCTTATTTAACAAAAAAGTAAGATAAATAAGATAAATGCATTAATATAAGATTGGCATACTTGTTGAGATTGCCTTATTTATTTATTTTAATCTTTTTGCATTGGCCTATTTTTGCAACTGGCCCAGAACTATTGAACTTTTAAGAACTTATCTGGTGTGTGAATGTTACCAATAATGTTGAATTATTTGCAATTGTTGAATTAATCTTGATTATTTGCAATTTTTCTCCCAAAATAAAAAAAGGTAGAAAACATGAGATTTGGGTTTTGGCATGAGATCTTTGGTTAGATTCACGAAGCAAAATTAGGATATACTGTACCTACACTGTACGACCATTTTCTAGTAAACGTGTAATAAAACTAATGATAATTTCAAATTCTGAGGGGAGGCAATGGGTGTAAAAGAAAAAATTAGCACAGGAAGGTGGAATTAGCAATCTGAAGTTATTGTGAGTTTAGAAATAATCTCTAATGGCTTCTGTATAGTCTCGCAAAAATAGTTTTGTAAACTTGTCATGCATTCAAGATAAACATAAATGAAGACACAGGAGACATTTTGGAATTTGACCCTTATGTTCTAAAAAACATCAGCATGCAAGAAATATTTTAGCTGGGAATTAAACTGGAAAAAGTTAAACTGGCTATTCTTCATAGGTCCTGGCAGACTGACGATGATGTGTCATACTGAAAAGAGAGTAGCTGGGCTGGAGGGCTTGGCTGAATAATTTTGGAGCATGTTATAATAAGCTCACAGTTCTTTTTGAAAGTAAGCGAACATTCTGTTATAACAGTATTTGCACTTTCCTTCGAGGAAAAAGTCTGTGATGTTAGAGTCACAGTTCCCTTTGTAGGTCAAAATGTTTTCTATTTCTGTTCTTAGTTTTTGGAATTTTCCAAGTTAAAATAATAAAATAAAACATTTTTTAAATATAAATGAACATTTTCAGTCTGCCTTGTTGCCTTCTGTTTAAAAAAGAAAGTCAAAGATGGTTGTACAAACTTTTTAAAGATTGCCTTGAAGCTTAATCTGTTCATAAATTACAACCGATCTTTAGCCTATTACGGGAAGCTGTGAAACCATTGAATTCCTTTCTATTTCGGAGGTTCGATGAATCATTTCAGCCAATCGAGGGACTCTGGTTTGCAACACGTGTCATAATTTGATGAGGTGATTACCACCATAAATAAAATTGTTGCGGCTTGTTTTATTAGCTACATGTCGTTAGTGGTGCTGAGATTTTGTCTTTGATTTCAGGGTACTCTGCCATTAATGTCGACACAAGAGCATGCTGAGCTGGAACTGAGCTGATCGTTGGCCATCAGTGCTTGATTCCTTGTTTGTCTTGTTAGTAATGAGGTCCTTAGGCCTTATGTTTGTGTGTGTGTGTGTGAGCGAGAGAGCGAGCGAGAGAGAGAGAGAGACAGACAGGCAGACGGACAGACAGTCAAAGATGGAGACAGAGAGAGAGCCTTTGAGGGGTGGGCCAGTGAATGGACAAGCCTGATTTTGGAGACGTTGCAGTTTCCAGCTGGAGTATGTTGACCTGAGCCTGGCTGCTGGCCACGCAGCACTCTGACAGGGAGAAGAGACACGCTGTGTCCCTGTTAAATAGGAAATGTCTTGTGCAATGCCATGGAATGTTTTACGAGTCCCGTAACCACACTAATGTGCTTATATAATCCATAATAATTACTGTTGTGACAGTTACAAGAGCTATAACCTCTTAGATTTATCCTACATATAGAAGCATTGTCCGGTGGCTAGTTATACCAGTTGCATTTGCCCCCTCCTGCATGAACTCTGTCTTTCCTCGTCTAGTCTTCCCGTCTTGTCTTTCTCTGTGGCCTGCATTGGCGGCTTTGGTTGGTTCCACTGGGAGGTTATTAAAAGTCATTACAGTACATCTGCCGCATTTCTGCTCTGATGATTCATTTGTTTGTGTGAAATATTTCTCATTGTTTAGTGGTGTCCAGTTTCAAGCATTGCTTGCAGGGTACATAGTGGGTATGTCTTTACTTGCATATCGTTGGTGTTATGGCTGTAGACTGGGAACACAGTATGGGAAGTGACCGCCACTCTGCTGACCAGACTGCCGCTGTGTCAGTGCTTCCCACACTACTGGCAGTGCTTCAGCTCAGTGCTTCAGCTGATCAGAAGCCTTTTTACTGAGCGGTTAGAGGCTTCTGGTGCACCAAGGGCCCTTTTCTGAAACTGAAAATGTACATTTGGCGAACTAACTATAAAGAGTAAATTTGTAATTGTCTGAAATAGTCAACTACAGAATAGCTGTATAGGATTGAGAGGAGGTAACAAATTAATTATTATTTTAATTAATTATTTTTTTCTAAAAACATGTTTTCACTTTGTCACTATGGGTTATTGAGTGTAGATTTATGGGCAAAATGGCATTTTTATCCGTTTAAAAATAAAATCCACAACACTTTGTGTGCAAAAAGTGAATACTTTATGACATCACTGTATATACAGTGCTGTGAAAAAGTATTTGCCGTCTTCCAATCAGGTATCAGTTGTCCCTTGTTCTTCTTAATCCCATTGGCCATCTATCCGATAGAACCCACCTACAGTATCGTCATTTGGCACTGTGTTGTAAAGCACATATTGACACCAACCCCAAGTCTTTCTCTACCTTTTTCTCCCATCTTTTCATTAGATTTTATTTTCTGTGTGCATCAGTACAGACCTATCATTCACATAGGTTTATTTTATTTATTGATGCTAAGATTTACAATAGTGTTGGAATCTTAACTACTTACCAAATCATCAGAGACATTTTGTCACTGAAAATTATTAATGACTATTTGTCATGAATAGTTGTTCGTATACTTTATATACAGATACTCATTATTGTACTATAATTTAAAAAGTTTACAGTGTGTATAAAAATCCCTTCCGTTAACTAAGAAATATCATTGGGCCTTTAATAATGGCAAAGAACAGATGTACCCTTCTTCTGCATTCCCCCTCCGGTGCAGTCATTTAAGGTATCGCCGTTCTGGGATTGTCCTGAGATCGTCCTGAGATCAGCTGTTTTTTGCCTGCCATATTTTTTGTATCATAATCTCTCTTTCTTTTTTTTTTCTTTACTTTTTTACTTTTTTGGGGGAACAATATATTCAAAATACTCAGGGGCATCAACATTTTTTTAAACAAAATGTGCTGATCTCATGTTGATGCTAATATCATGGACATGGAGCAAAAAAAATCCTTTTTATTTGCTCCATTATTATCTAAGTGAACAGAAGCGAACCTGACCTCTAAATGGTACAACGTTAAACATTTCTTTAAATTTTAAAGCAAGATTACTTTTTATTAAAATTTGTTACAGTTTCAAAATAAAAATAAAAAAAGGAAAAAGGCCCTGTGCAAAGGTTTGGGAACCCTGTCAGTTACTACTTGGTAGCTCTTCCTTGGGAAACTGTAACAGCTTGTACACGCTTCCTGTAACCAGCAAAGAGTCTTTCAATTCTCGCTTTTGCAATTTTTCCACTTTCTTCCTGGCAGAACACTTCTAGCTTCTCTCCACAGATTTTCAATAATATTCAAGTTTGGCGACTGTGGTGGCCATTCCAAAACCTTCATCCGTCTTTCCTGGAGGTACTTCATGGTTGATTTTGAGGTATGCTTAGGATCATTGTCTCTCTTCAACTTGAATGTCTGGACTGACCTTTGAACATTATGTAGAATTTATTGATATTTGGTGGAATCTGTTCTTCCTTCCACTCGCGCAATATTTCCTGTGCCCCCATCTGCCACATACCCCCAAAGCATAATGGATCCACCTCCATGCTTCACAGTTGGCAAGGTGTTCTTCTCTACAAAGGCTTCCCCCTTTTTTGTCCCAACATACCTTCTTTGGTGGTGGCTAAAAAGTTCAATTTTGGTTTCTTTGTTGTCCAAAGCACATTGTCACAGAAGGCTTCAGGCTTCTCAAGGTTTTTTTTGCACACTTCAGACACTTAATTTTGGTGTCTGTGGTCTTTAAAAAATAAAATAAAATGAAGTGGAGTGATTTGAAACATCTGTGGAGCATTTTGCCAAAATGGCACAGGGGGTTGATTCAGTAGGTAGGTTGGTAAGCCGGTATCTAACGCACACGAACATGCTCCAAAGCCAACATTCAAGTACACAGAGGTATAAGTGTATTTTACAAGGACTTCTGAATAGAGATTTCTTTCTCCACCATAAGGGAGGATGACTAATAAAAAAAACTTAGGTAGGATTTTTGTGGTTAAGGTTTATCCTTGTCAAGTTTAGATGGGGTATCCATTCAGTAAGAGGCCACAGCTGTTGTGCCCTGATGTTAGCTCAAGTTTCTTGTAGAACTTAGTAGTTTTTAAGAAAAATAAACGAAAGAACCGGGGCCACACAAAGCCGGGGAAGCAATTACGGTTTGTGTGTTTGTGTTTTTTTTCCATGTGGCTCTGTTGTCAGTGCTGCTCCAGGCTCCCGCGCCTCTCCTTCGGAGGTTTTGTGCCGGTTTAGGCCGGCACAGATCCCCTCACATAAATAATGTAGGCCTGTATTTACTGTGTACTGTTCAGGATAATTGTACGCCTCTGGGGAGAAGGAGTGAGAGAGGAGAGGGGAAAAATGGACCACATTTTCTTGAAATAAAATACCACTGGAATCTATTTAAGACCCGGTGCCCCAATGTCGAAATGTTACGTGAGACATCTACGACTCCTATAATGTGCAGCAGATATCAAATGTTTTGTGTATTTTCTTTTTCTTTTTTCTTCTTTTTTATGGACATGACTACCAGCTGCCACTTTCTGTAGTTTCAGTTCAGCCTTGAAAGCAATGTTACGCCAAGCACTTGTCGTTGAATCTCACTGCAAACCAACGTGGTTTTCTGGAGTATGGCGGCATGTTTTTTGTCTGTTTTGTTGGCCTTGTAAATGGTGCTTGGGGATCCACATTCTGTGAGCCATGTTTTGCTCTAACAATGTGCACATGAATGATATCCCGGCATTCAGGTTTTTGGCTAGATACAGTACACAGTAGTACTACTTTTCACAACTCTCTAAATGGTACTCTAAATAGGCCTATATAATTGTAGGAATTTTTGGTGTTCATGGATACACATTTATCTGTGAGGCCATTGTTTCTTTGGAACAGTATGTCCATGAGTAATTTTCCAACGTCTAGGGTTTTGGCTGGATACAGCATTCAGTAGTACTCAAAATAGAGCATCGATATTAAAACCGCTTTCACAAGCCGTAACGGCTTACAGACCTTTTGGGCCACTGTGTGTGCGTGCGCATGTATGTGCATGTGTGCATGTGTGTACGAGTGTGTGTGGGGGGGTGGATATGCAGTTGCATTACTGGAGATACGATGTCACACTTTAACCGGGACATGGTTTTACCACTGGTACTGGGATGGAATTCAGAGGATTAACCCCTCATTAGTTTGAGGTACAGGGCTCTCCTTCCACTATCACCTTCATAGTACACATTATGTTATATAACTGTGTGTGCGTGAGTACATAGGCACAGTAGTACTAAACCACATTGATAGTGGACTTGTTGATGGAGTCCAATGGGATGGTTGAATTTTATTTCTGTATTGTTGTCATTGTTTTTAAATTCTATAATGTAAATAAATATAAATATATATAATTATATAATATAAATAATATCTTCTTTATATTTCATTGCATTTAAGCATGTAAACTCAGACGTTTCTGAGCTTGATGAAAATAGCCTTCCATTTTATTAATGTGTCTTTAAATGGGGCTTCTGTGAGAATGGGTTTTTGGCCCCTGCTTTGCCTAATCAATGTACATTGCTTTGGATAAAATCATGTGATAAATAGCTGTAATATAATGTGTATCCTCTGGTGGTGTGTTCCAGTGGTCATCACTTTTTTAAAACTGTTAGAATAGTCACTATTAAATGGTTTGTCCTGGAGGTAACTCCATGCCTTGTGTTAGCTTCTACCAGATTCAGTTGCAGGAAAATAACAGACTATTCTCATTAAAGGTTTAGCTTAGCAGCTTATTATTTTGTTATAGAGTTTAGATAATCATTAGTATTTGCAGGTCTGTGCAAATGTGTGTAGGTGCATGTTTTCACAGCAAAATGTAGAGAAGTTTTTATTGCGTATTTTGATGTGTGTTTGGTGACCTCAACTTCGATCCAGTTCTGTTTTAGAAGGAATGTGTGTGACCATTGACCTAAGACAATTCACATGTCCCAGGTTCCGTTCACAGATGGTTGTCTGCCATGCTGCTCAGCTTTTCCCAAACCAACTCAGCCAATTCTAAGCCCTGCAAACTTTTGACTCCTTCTGGGAAGAATTTCTCACCAATGTCTCCCATAAGGATAATTTCTCAGCCAGCCGCATAATCTATAGGAATTCCTTTACAGTGCAAGTTTTATATCGCCGACATGGCTTTCTTTCCATAATATAATCTTCTCACCTCATCCATCATGTAACCCTTCGCTTGATCAACTTTTGGAAGCAAGTCCGGTTGCCTTCATGGTGAGTGAGAGAAACGTGCTTTAGGATGACCATATAAGTTATCTGGCTCCGTCCTGATTTCTTTCAGGCTAGAAAAAAAATATTCCCCAGAGATCCGCAGAACCGTATGTTATGGAGCGATAGAATTCCATACGTCTTTGGCTCCAGGGACATGGATTTTGCGAGAGCACGTGATCTTTGGGGGAACGGCAGCGTTGATACGTGCAGTCGTGAGCGAGCGATAGAGAACATTCTGTCTCACCCCAAGCCTGTGCGCTTCCGTTCGCTGTCATGTTGGGTCATAAATCGGCTTCTTTCTTTTGTCTGCCATGGCCCTCCCCTCTCCCTCTCTCTCTGCACAGGCGAGCAAACCACAGCACATGTATTGTACTGCAGTCACTGCTGCAGCCCACAGGCATGGGGAGAGTCCCTGCAAGTGGGTAACAAGTTCACAGACAGGGTCCAAAGTCTCGCCCTGCAATTTACCTCAATAAAGTTGGCATGGAGATCACTTTTTTACACCACTGCAACCTTCTATCTTTGAACATGGCCAAGCAACCAATCTATTGTTTGGAATGCATCTTCTGTATGCAGATGAGATGTAGCAGTCGTGATTCAAAGATTCCAGACAGATTTATTGATATCCTTCTCATCTTTACACATTGCTGTAAATAGTATTTGATGAAGTCACAGTATTGCTGCAGGATTAAGTGTTTATTTGGAATTGGAATCCTCATTTTACATCTTTGATTCATCTGAGGGAAAATGGATCTCTCTGGTAGAGGAAGTTAGCCAGGAGCCAATCTCTACTTCTGTATTTGCTATGGTTTAATGAACCAGAAATACAGTTAGAACATATACTGTTGCTTTATTTCTATTTTTGCTTCAATGCATTTATTTAAAAAAGGGTTTTATTTTATATAGGTGAAGGACAATAGGCTGTAATGAAAATGATGCCGGTACCACAGCTTTAATGTGAAATGTCATTCATGCAGAATATATTTATCATGGGTGACTCGTGATGAAAATGAACTAGTTGCACTCACTTGTGCATGCAAAAAGCATAACACATGCTGTCACGGTTAAGTATGGTGCACACACACCCAAACATGCGAGCGTGCACATACTGTATGCAAGCACATGTGATCGCACTCTCATGGGAGTTTGCTTCAACCCCAATGTTCACCTGATATTACCACCAGGACTCTCTTCTTTCTGAAGCCATCTTGTAATGTTGCTATTGCGCTGGCACCAAGACCACAAGAATAGAACAACAGAAGACACCATGAAATGACATTAGAGTTAAGCGAGCAGAACCGTGTTTGTTTTTTTAAGTGTCAGAGACACTGCCTGTGATCTTGGGCTGATCAATGAAAAAGAGGAAGGAAGAAAGGTCTTGGGGTTTGGCTTGCAGTGCATGTGCATTGTTGAACAGTGAACATAGTTCATTTCTGCTGCACCACAGGTTTTTTGCAAGCTGCTGAATTTCTCCGGTTTACTGGAGTGGAGTACCACTGAAGTCTTGTCCACTACCTCAATTTTTGTTGGCATATTCCCAATGATATGTGTTGAGGAGTATGTTCAATGCTTTTACATTTCTGGTAAAAAATCAGGACCATCTTAACTGACAGGTAAAGGACAGACTAGAGCAGTGAACAGTAGAAGCTGATCTGAGCAAAAGTAAGCTCCGTGTAACAATAGAGAAGGCTAACACTTGTGAATACCATCTTCATCCAGTCCATGGATGTGTTGATCTCCACCATATAAGCTCATTTGGTTTATGTCCCAATCCTTCACACAGAACTGCCAAGTTTAAAGTGATACTTTAATACTTTTTTCTTTTCCATCACCTGTAGTTTCAGTCTTGCTTCTGTGCCAGATAAGGGAATTTTTCAAATTCCACACTGTTAATATACACCCAGTGAACACTTTATTAGGTATTTATTAGACTTATTTTTTTTAGTGGCGCTGTAACCTATCCACTAGAGCTTTGACACATTGTGTGTTCAGAGATGCTCTTCTGTTTACCACTGTTGTAATGCGTGGTTATTTGCATTACTGTCACCTTCCTGTCAGCTTGGATCAGTCTGACCCTTCTCTGAACTCACTCATTAACAACTCGTTTCTGCCAACATTTGGTCTGAAAAACAGCTGAACCTCTTGACCATGTCTGTATGCTTTTATGCATTCTGTTGCTGCCACATGCCACAGGCTAATTACATATTTGCATTTACAAGCTGGTGTACAGGTCTACCTAATAAAGTGCTCAGTGAGTATAGATTGAGCTGAGGGCTCTGTTTTCTCAGTCTTAGCGCATGGTCTGAAGTGCAGCAGGCAAGTGCATTTAGGGCGTAGCCAGCCCCCGTTTTGCTAGTTTCAAGGGGGATAGTTAAAGTGCAAAGTAAGGTGCACGGTTCACAAGCGCTTAATTAATTAATGTGACTTGGACGTAATGTGCAATAAACCAATAAGTGTCAATGAGTCATCTTTAATTCCCTTCTGAGCCACTATGTTTGCCCCTGGCAGATTGCTAATATCATGGTGCCCATATGTTTATCTAAGTGCATTGCACACCCGCCTATATAGGCACATTACTATCTTAATATTGCTCAATTAAGTAATGAAACCATGACACGACTTAAGAGAAGGGTTTGATTTGTCATAATGCAAATGCTCTCAGCCACGTCAAAATAGCAATAAGCTGGCAATCACCATGACCACACCTCACTTTAAGACTAACCCGCTCACATGGGCACATGGTCATTTGCTGTTTTAACAGCGTATGCACTGGTTTGGAAAATGACAACTGTCTGTCTGAAACTAGCGAAGACACTTGTGTTTGGGTTATAGCCGCGTTGCGCCAAGTCCAAGATGGATCTCTGTTGGAAACTGTTGGCCCAGATTAAGTAGCAAGTTTTTTAGGTGTCATTCCTCAGACTGGCCATAGTGTTGATCCAGGTAGTCTTCTTCTGTGGTTCTCCAAGCTTGGGCTCTGTGTGTCGCCACCAAGGCCTCAGGGTTGGTATTTTTAGATCATCACACCCTGGTTATGCAGCTAGCTGTACAGCACATGGGATTGGCTCTTTAGATCATAACACTGATTATGCAGCTTGCTGTTCACGGGCCAGGATTAGCTCCTTGCATCAGCGTGTTTTGGTTGCGTGTATTGTGTGCACTGTCAGGGCTGGGTGGTTGGATCTCCAGGGCACTGCGGAGTGGAGGCTAAGGCGCTAGCTGCTGTAAACAGCGGGGGCAGGGCGAACTGGAGCATGTGTGACGACAGCAATGAGGTCATGCTCTGAGAGGTTACCAGCCCACACAGGCAATCTGCAGCCCTTCAGTCTCTCAGCTGCTGCCTTCCCTTCAGCCTGAGACCAGAGCATCACACTGTGGGCAGATACCGCTCAATTCTCTAATCTCAGCCGTTAGCCAGCGTGCACATGCTGCAGGATTATGTCAGATTAATTATAATTATATAACTTTGGTGAAAAAATAAATAAATAAATGAATAAACAAATACATGCAAATAGACTAGTAACTGTAAGAGTGAAGATTTGCATAATGAGCAAATGATGTACAGTACTTTTCTGACTTGTATGATGAAATGCACAATGCTAAACAGCTTTTGCCAGACAGCTTTTGCATTTCCGTCAAACTGCAAGCTAGCACATTTGGAAGAACGTTTTTTTTTTGATGCTGCATTCCCATGTATTGCTGATGGAAAGTTTGAAACAGGATATGCTCACAGCTGACAATGGTTGAATTATATTGAGTATGTTATTTGATTTTCATTGTTTTCTTACATTCAGTTCCTATACTTGGATAAGACAACTGCCTTTTAATTATTAATATGCCAATAATAATTTGGCATTGCCAAATGTTGTAAAGGAATTACCTTGAGAAAAGTCATACTAAATTTGAGTCCACTGCAGGCACATACATCAGCCGCAACAGGAAGCGCACTGTTTATGTGCTGTGTATGTGTGTGTGTCCTTGTGTGTGCGTGGGCGTGCATGCTTGCATCTGATTTGCTGAAAAACTGTGGTCACTTTTAAATGAAAAAGGCACATAGCAACTGTTATCTCATTGGTGGATATGTTTCCATAGTTACAGTGTAACCTTGAGGCTTTAATAAATGGGCAGTAAGGCAATTGTTTGCTGGTTGTTTTTCCTGTTTCGACTGCACTTCCTGCTTTCACGGAGTGTTACATTGCACAGGATTCGGATTAGATTATGTGCTGTTGCCAAGCTGGAAGCGGGATGTCTTCCTCTGAAGTCGAATCTTGTTGCTGGAGTTTAGCACTCAAGGAGAGACATTCAGCTGTTGTCATTGCAACTACAAAACAGCTCATATAACCATTTGTCCTCAGGTACCTTGGGCTGTTGATATTCTCCCCAAACCTGTCTATTGCCACAAATCGCTCTCTTTTTTAGCCTGGTCATTAGATAACAATGAGTCTACTTTACAAATTGTAGTTTATTATAGTTGTAAAGCAGACGGAACTGTGATTTCCCCCCCCTCCTTAATGACCACGTAGAATGCAAGTTCATTTTTATGACATTATATATAGAATTTGGAGAGGGAAAATATATTCTGGATGGTGGTGATGTATTATGTAACTCCATGGGGGAAACGGGTGGGGGTCTATAATTAGAGGTGGTCACAGCAGTGGTCAGACCAGGGGCAGAGGAAAGTGAAGGCACAGGGCCATTGGTTTGGGATGGTTGGGGGGCGGGGAGGTGGGTTGAAGATTACTTTGCAGATTTGGACTAGGGGTGGGACTCTTCTGTAAGTGGTAGCATGCTTATTTGTCCTAAGTGTTTACTCACTATTGCTTTAAAAGGAAGCATTTTATACGCTGCTTTAAAAGGGAATCTATTTATTAAAACATATGGAAAACTCTGAGACATTGGATTCAACCTTGTTTCAAGTGCAAATAACAGTATTTGATTTTAGGCCAAGAAAATAAAAGCATGTACAAATGGTTGATTGTACTGCATTTTTTTCTCTTGTGTTTTTCTCAAAATACAAAATATTCAGTAAAATTTTATTTGTGTACCATTTTTTACTGAGGCACTGTGATAAAGATGCTTTACAGAGCAAATATGAAGGCATCTTTACAAGTCTATATCAATCTATCTGTATGCCAAATTACCAGGGAAATAAGGCTAATGTTGCTTTTGGCTCCATGTAATTATCAGGAAACGAAAGCTTCAAACTATAACAGGATTCACTTGCTAGTCAACATTCTAATGACTACAACATTCTAACCTCTAGGATGTTGATTCATTAACCAAACCATTGGAGAAATATAAAAAAAGATATTGATTACATTTTTTTGTATATTGGTTGCACCTTGCAGTTTTCATGAGACAAAAAAAACAAACAGATTTTCCAACTACATGTTCCAAGTACTTGTTTATTAAAGTAAACGGCCCCAACCTGAATTTGAACCATACCAATTGGGTGTCTAAAGCAGAGCACTGATCAGCACTGCATAACCAAACCCTGCCCAGGCCTTAGGCCCTTGCCCCAGGCCTGGGCCTTTTAATGGAACCCCACCCTCTCATTCTTTAAGCAGACAGCCTGAGCTCGCCAGGCTAGGATTCCTTCAGAAAAAACCCTTGAATTTCACCAAAACGCACCAAGCCAGAACATCTCATTCTTGGTTTACAGGTGCAATAAGGAGCCATCAGAGACAGGACAACAGGAGGCCAGTTAAGCACAGTGCTCCCATGAGACAGAATAGGATTGGGTTTGGAGAAAAAAGTAATTTTATTTTTTTTACACTGGGCAGGATTATTCTGCTTTTCCCCTCTTGTTAGGCAACGTGACACACATGTACTTCCTGAAACCACTTGCTGATGTTTCCCCAAGGTGGTAAGATTGATTTAACAGACGGGTTGTGATGGGTGTGTGTTACGGGGGCTGGGTGACAGCGAGTATCTCCCTTCAGCTGTCTGTTTGAGGTAGTACATGTCATCTGCTGTGTTCTACATGGAGTATGTGTGAAGGGATATGTGCTGAATATTTTCACTGGTTTATACTATCTTAACCAGGTAAATGATATGCATCAATATGAGTACAACAATTTAGTAGCCACTTGTAGGTAAGCATCATGGTTTTCCTGGTGAAAGCTCTGGCTTTGTCATGGCTGTTATACTCAATATATTCTCGACATACACTCCTATACAAAAATTGGTTCAGAAAGGATTGTTTGCCTTGTCTCCATAGGGCACAGGTGTCAAACTCCAGTCCTGGAGGGCCGCAGTGTCTGCTGGTTTTCGGGTTGTTACCGGCACCTTTGGTTCATTGAAGTCTTTAATTGGCTAAAGAATCCACACACCTTGTTCTTAAGGCCTTAATTGACAGCTGACTGAAAGGTAACCACAAAAACCTGCAGATACTGCGGCCCCCTGGGAATTCAGTTTGACACCCCTGCCATAGGGGAATCCTTTTTAATTGTTTATGGATCCATCAATGGTACGTATGAAAGCTCCCAAATTGAAACATTTTGCCTGAGAAAGAACCCTTGAACTAGAAAGGTTTCCTCTATGGAGACACTGAGGAGCCTTTTGGATCCATTTCTTCTGTGAGTGTGTCTGAAAAAGGTTGATGCCTACTGTTCTTTAAAAAAACGGCAGAAATGGGCATAGTGAGGTTTGTTTTTGACCTGACTAGCGAGAAGGTCAGGCACGTCTGGACGTGTGCTGGGGCACGGTGCGGAGAGAACAGCCCAGCTCAGGATCACACCGGCACATTTTCAGCGCATCCACGCGGGCACTGCGTGCTGGATCCCGCTGATTTATGCTGTATCAGTAACTCGAGGCTGCTGTTAAATATAGCCATGTATTTCCCCAACAACTGTGCCGTCTTAGATGTGGACAGTGTGTGCGGGGTGATGTCTCTTCAAAGATAAGCATTAACCTCAGCCCTGTGTCTTTATTTAGGTCTGGCCTTTAAAAATGTATTCACTGTTCGGTCAGCTGACGCAACATTATGTCATTATTGGCAACTTTGAGATAAAATCTATCTTAATGTAAATCTATAAAAGGGATGTAGGGATTGTGTGCAGATAATGTGCTGTACTTGGTATTAAAGTAATTTATTCTCCTCTAAGATCAGACCTAAGAACATGCAGACATGGCAAAACAAACGTGTTATGTTATTTCAGTGGACTGTATTCCTGGTGTTGTTCTTTGTAAATTAATCTAGAGTAAAGGAAGAGTGGAGAACCAGGAGGAAGTGGATCAGTTCTCCTGGCATCTTCTCTTTAGTTATTGATTTTGTCTTATTTGCAGGCCCACTTCAGACTTCAGGAGGGTCTTTATATTTAGTGTGACACTAATTATCAGCCTAACACTCCCACCAGTAAGCTGTTCCTTCTGAACTGCCACACTTGTGTGAAAAATGTGCTTTGCAGCATTGCAAAGTGGTTCATCTCAATGGCTTGGCACAGAGTCTATGAAACCACAGAGAATCTGTATCTTGAAAAATGTGTGTAATTGTGAAACATCATAACCTATCGTACCAGATCCCTTACTATCTTACATTGCATGACTCAAGCTTGGGACTATTGTGCTATGGTGGCTAACCATCTCCAGAAATTAAATTAGTTTAATTTTATGACCTTTTTTATGGCATTCTACAAACAATGACCTTTTTTGTCATGGTATCAGCACGGTATGGCAAGGAAAGATAGTGATTAAAGGTCAGTATTATTGCATGCTAAAACATTTTTTACAATGCTGTCTTTATTGCATTTTGTTGTTTTGATTTTTGCAGTTGTGGTACCATAAAAGGCTATGCAGAAGCTGAATATTATTATACCAGTAACATGACACAAGACATTACTTCATATTTCACGAAATAAGTAGGATATGCAATGCATTAAATACCGTTTCTTACACAACAGTAGTTTGGCTATCAAAGCACCATGTCAGACTTTTGGATCTAGGTGCTCTTTCATCCTGTTTTCTTTTTGAGGTATGGACCAAGGTTTTGGAGCATTTCCTCGAACTGCAGACTCTGTGAACTGTAGCCTACCCATGAATCAGTTTTTGGAGAGTCTGACTGCTGAAACTGAAGAAGTCTCCCAGCTCTCTGTGCCTCTTTAATAGAGGACATATTTTCACATTTCCTTTAGCGGAATCGGTATAGCATCCATTCCCTCACTGGTGATAGGCTACTGTGTTTGTTTGTGACTGGTTAGTCATTACTGTGGAGGAATTGCTTAGTTGACTAATTCATAGCAACCTAAAATGTCTTTCAGAAGTAAAACAATTCCTTAAACTGAAATGAAAACATAACAATACAACATAATATACATTATTCTGGATGAAGAAATAGAGTAATAAATACACATTAAGCTGTTAATAAAGAAAACAAATGTGGTTGAAGCAGTAGTGACCTGTTACATACAAACAAAATGTAAAAGTGGGGAGTTAAAGATGTGAAAATGGCCTCTGGTGTGCACAAATTCAGTTTCCTAGAACAAATAAAATGCTTCATTTCCGACCCCCTGCTCTGCCAGGCTCAACCTGGATGTTCTCCCAACATTTCTCAAAGTTTATTTCAGCTTTTAATTCAAATCTGTTTTTCCACACATATTTCAGTGTCCACATTTTGGAGAGGTTCCTTTTGGTGTGGTTCACTCGTAAAGCTCCGTTGGTGGGGACGGATTTGAAAGACGGTAACAAATGGAAACAGAGCCCCATTCAGCTGCTCCGTTGCTTGCGTGAGTGTGAGCTAGCTGCTGCCAACACGGGCAGGATGTGAAGTTGTGCTTGCTGTAATACAGTCATCTTTATGTTGCTCATTAAGAAGATTATAATAATAATAATATATGGGCCTCATGCGAGAACCCTGTCCCAAGAAAAGCAGCCCGCACCCCACAAAATGCTTTCCCGGCTCTCTAGTGCCCTGTTTCCTACTTCTCACTCCCTCCCTCCCTCCTGTCTTCTCTCCTATCCTGTCTTCTCCTCCCCCTCTTTTCTGTCTCTTCCTCCTCCTTTTTTCCTGTCTGTCTCTACCTCACTTGTTCAGTCTCTCACTTTTCTCTTCAACCCTGAAAAAAGTGTGTTTGTGTGTTTGTGTGTTTGTGTGTGTGTTTATGTGTGTGTGAGAATATATATTACATGTTTGTCCACTTTGGGGGACTAAGCATTACTACAGCAGCAGTACGATGAAGAGGCGTTCTGCTGGCTCTGAGGGTTTTTTGAAGTAGCACACTCAGGCACAGACCAGCGATGTGTGCATTACCCCAGCAGGTCAGTGGAGCTGAGACACACTGAAACGGCACCCACGCCAGTTTCCTGTCCTCCTCCAGTGGGACACCCGAACGGCAGAGCCGCACCACAGAGCGGCCCTTCTGGTTTTGTTTTTTTGCCTTCGCACTCCTGCAGGAGTTCAGCCTGTGGCCTGCGTGTCGAGCTCTTGGCCTGCCATTCCACTGGCTGTGCTCCAGCCAATGGGAGATGAGATATTTAAACGACCCATTCCTCGGGTGCACTATCTCGCGCTGCCCGGCTTGTTTACTTTAGCCGGCTATCGGCTGACACTCGCAGCCTGCGTGTGGGGGTGGGGAGGGGGAGTGGCCCTGCTCCTCTCTGCCTGCTCCAACCTGCGTTGGGACGGCTTAGGGCCAACTAGTGGCTGGGGGGAGTGGGCAGGGCGTATGTTCTCACACAACTTTACTCAGTATGGAGCTCTGCAGCTTTCTCTCCGTCGTAGGAACTCAAAAGTCTTCTGTGTAGGTGTGGCTTGCTTTCATTAAGAAATATGAGCATTTGCTCGACCAGGATTCAGTCAACCGTACCACTGAGGCTCATTGCGCTTTCAAAGTGTGTGCCATTTGGAGATTTCAATCCACCTGTGTGATTGTCAGTTTTATATGGCTGTGCTCACTGAAGTGATTACAGCCATCCAAAAAAAAAAAAAGACACCGAGAGAGATGTAGAGACCTTGGACGATTTCCCGCTCGAATAAACCGTCAGACATGTCCAGATGGGTTTGTGTGAATGGTAAGCTCTTTGAACGCAAGTCATGGTTGGAGGGAGGCCAAGCCCGACCGTTTAGGTGGAAGTCTGCGCTCGCAGCCAAGAAGCAGCGTAAGATCGGGCTGCGTCTCCGAAGCGCAAGCTTCCCCCATGTTGAGGAAACAGATCCACAGATCCATTTTAGCAGGCCCTGCTCTGCTGCCTTCCACACGGACCTCCCTGCCTTGTAGCCAGGGAGAGACCACGCCCCCCATTCCCGCCTTCCCCTCCCTGTGATTCGCTGCCGCAGGTTGCTTCCCCCAGGCAGCTCGCCCACTCGCTCTCAGACCTTTTTTTTCTTTAACGGTTTCTGTTCAAAACTTTTTTTCTCCAGAGCAATTTCCCACAATTCCACTTGGGCCAAACCAGCATTTTCTCCCACGTGGTATAATGTCAGAAGCAACATAAGCAGTATGTGGCTGGAATAATTGCAACAATAAAGAGGCTAGGAAAGCAATGCAGTTCTTCGTACAGTTATGGTATCTGTGCATATTTCGAACCGCACTCACAGAGATAAATATTAAGGTTGACACTAGATTAAATAAAGCAATTACGCAACAAGCAGCGGTAGCCTAGCTGCAGGCAATTAAATTTAGTGTACAATATATCTTTTATCTTTTGGATGAACATCACTGAGATCTCTTTGGGGAGACGCAGCCAGTCGGAATGCATCAGTGTCAAGAGAAAAGAGGGAGTGTTGAAGAAGCCTCCACTTGAAGGGGTGTGTCTTTGGGGAGTTTTGGGTATGGGTGGGGGATGGGGGCGGGGACAGAGGAGTGCTTGGCTGGAACCAAGCTCTGCGTTGGATGCTCCACAAAGACCAAACGGCACTTCATCAACCCAAGTAATTTCAGACTACCCCGTCATTACCGCACATTTTTGTATTACTGCATATAATTTATTGCACAGTATGGACGTTTGGCCCCCTTTTTAAAAGGCTACATTTGATAATGGGAGAAAAATATGTGTGACCGGTCTAAAGTTGTGATAGTGAGCGAGTGTGAAATCATCTGTTATCTCGGAGGGACTGTGGGAGTGTGACAGGCCTGGAGAAACATGCTAACCGTGCCCTCAGACAACAGTCAACGCCAGATTTCAGCAAACATTCCACCCAGCCCCACGCTCACCCCACCTGTGCACCCGCTCGTTTTTTAATCAACGCTGTCTGCACGGGGCGGCCCCCCGACCTTCGCCACAGGCCCGTCCCAGGAGAGGCACATCCCCCAACACCACGAGCGTCTGTCTCCCTGTGTGGAGGAGAGCTCTGAACACGCTGCATCGCAACCTTCCCCTGCTTTTTTATTTTCGTCTGGCTTTTTTAAAAGGCCATGTTCGAAAATGCATTTATTTATTTATTTATTCATTTTGTTCTGTGTTCTGTTAATCCAGTCCTTGTTTTTTGTGATATTTGGAAGTTGACCCAGCTGAAAAAAAAAAATGAAAAAAAGTTTTGGCTAAAGTTTTGCTGAGCCCTGCCAAGTTCTCGGCTTGGCTTTAGCATACAGCCCAAACCAGTTTGCTCTGGTTGTGAAGCCGAGCGGTCTGGGGGCGGGGGTGGGGTGGAGGAACTCCAGCGAGTATCTCTTAAAGAGACAGCGTCTATGTGAACGCTGCCTCTCCTCTCCCCCTGGCTGTGTTGGAACCGGGCTAGTTTTCTTCAGAGTTGCCGCGCAGAGAAATACTTGTTTTTTTAATGCATATTTTCCACTGCCACCTCGGTTGCATTGTAAGATATTTCACTGTGTCATTAAAACCAATTGCACACTCGAATGTACTGGCACAAAATCAAAGTTTCCGCTGCCAAGTGGAAAACTGAAACACGGAAACGGAAAACATACTTCATATAGCATCGCGGGAGGGGAAAAAAACCCACTAACTTTTTAACCGAGAGGGAATCTGGTTATGTAATATGGAGAAATCAGACTGTGTGTGCATAGCTGATTGTTTCTCCTCTCTCTCCTCGCCATATCTTGTGTGCAGTGCGGTGGGGATTCCAACCAGTCACCCAGCCGTTTGAGACTGTGACCTTTTCCCCCGAATGCCAGTCTCTCTCGCGCGGTATAAATAGAGGTCCAGCTCACGGCGCAGGCTGGCGCACTCGTCAGGAGGAGATTAGGCGGCAGTGAGCAGCCCCTGCAGATCCCCCAGGACACGGCAGGGTTCATACCCCGCTCTATTCTCCTCTCAGCCAATCCCCCTGTTCTCTACCCCCTCCCTCCCTTACAGTCTTCTGTCCTAGTGCTCAGAGCCAGTGCGAGCAGTCTACAGCGCTGTTTTTCGACGCCGTTCGGGTTATAAAACGCAGAGCAGAACCCCATTAACCAGCGCTGCTCTCCCCCAGGCACTGACCGGAAGACGCAGCCCCCGCCCCGGCCGGGAGGGGCCGAGGTGAAGACAGAACACGAGACGGTTAAATAAATGGATCAGTCTGCTGTGCGCCGCGGAAAGGAACCAAGAAACAAACCAGGGAACTCGGGACCACAAGGCTCTGTTTATTATTAAACTGAAATTTTCCATTACACGCAATAAACCCAGTTTTTTTAATGTATAAAAAAACTTGATATACGTCAGTCCGCCTATTTATCACCGGGCTGGACTTTTCCTGTGAGGTTGCCAATTTGGCATCCAGCAATAACAATTGGCCAGTTGGCGCAAGCAGAACAAAACAGAAACCCTTTTAACACACCAACGGGTCAAGCCTTGCTGTGGTCTTGGGAAAAACAAGGATCTCAGTTGGGTCAGAAAAATGAATGCTCGTTTATCGTTAATGTTTTGGGGTGGGGGGTTTAAATAACTTTTTCTGAGAAACATTTGTACTGTGAGCCTGTGCCCAATCACCATTTTTGCAAAGTAATTGCCATTGCTCCTCTGAACTGTGATTCCGGACCGATCAATGTCTTCGATCGGTTCTACCATGAGGGTATCGTCAGATGGCTGTGCATGTCTATGCCATTTTCTTACCAAAATGTAAGATGGTTTGTGACAGTGCAGAGTTTCCTTTTCCAGATATATGAGCTGCTGCCTCTGCAACGGGGATCTGACACATTTGTGTTTAATGAGTGTCCTCGGCTGTGTGCTTGGGGAAACTGCCAAGGAATTGGCTTGTTGTGTGATGCGTTTACCCTTTCTGTAGCTTAATACCAGAGGAAACAGTCTACTCTTAAGCATTCGCTTTATTCAGACATGGGGACAGTTGAGTTGACCATCCTATAGGCTGCATAACTAGGTCCTCCCACATTCTCCTTTTATGTGATCAGAGTTTGCCACAATGTCATGTGTGTGTCGAACAAAGTGGCTTCATGGGTAGAGTGCTGTGAGATGCCACCAGGTCATCGGTCGTGATGTCACCCCTGCGGCCCTGGTTTTTTGTCACTGGCTCACAGGGTCCCATTTCGTGTCTTGCAGGAAACCATCAGGTCACGCTGACAAGGAGGTGATGGCTGCCACTGTCCTATCCTCTCTGTCCACCAGCCCCCTGGTGCTCAACCCCGCCTCGGGAACTCAAGGTACCTCCCCCTGCCTGAGCAGCTGCTACCATCCACACTGAGGCCAATGACCCAGATGCATGCTGGGAAAATACCGCTCTGGATTTTCACATCCAATGCTGAAGCACTGTGTTTCCACTGCCGGCCAGGATGGCTAAACCTCAGGCTCTGTTTTAGTAGGAACATGGATGAAAATAGTAGTGAAAATAGACGAAGTGCTGGTGCAATGGCCCGTGTTGAGATGGAAGAACGTCTGCTGGTCTGTGCGTCTCGCTTGGCTGTGAAACATAAGAATCTGTCCTGCTCTGTTGGCTGATGGCTGGGGGTTTCATTCTCTGTTTATATCACAGTCTGATGTCAGTGTTTTGTTTTCAATCATGCAAATGTAGATAAGAATTAAAGCCCATAGCCATCAAGCTCAGTGACGACTTTTTAACCCTAAAATGTGCAAACAAAATGAAGGAGATTATTGTGATCAGGCAAATGATAAATGGGCTGAACAAACTGCGGTTGCAATGCCAAATAAAACCTCTTAATCTCCATCTCCAGTGGAAGCATTAGGTGGCACAGCTTTGCCATGGACCTTCATGCACATTAAGCCTGGTGTTACAAAGGTCAACAGAGGGCTAGCCTCAGCTTACCAGAATATTATATCTTTAACCCCGCCACTAAAGCTCAGATCATGAATAGGTTATGATTTAACACCAACAGATCTTTCTTCAGTGTGTTTTTACATGCACAGTAAAATGTTCAGTGTGAAATGAACTCTTATCGAGTATATGTGGTCCCTGTTGACATTTTGCTGTGTGGGCTCTCATTTCTCATAACCTTCACCATAGGCTGGAAATTTAATTGATTCGATTCTGTTTTTATCGTTATGTAAATTATCTTGAAATATGTAACCTCAAACTTGAAGTAAATATTCAGTGTCTCGGAAAAAGCCATAGGTCCCGTACATAGCTGGATATCACATTAAATGTGAAGTGTGGTTGCTGTTAGCAGGTATTCATTATTAGTATGTGCAGTTTGAGAGTGTTTTTTTTTCTGTAGCTGCAGTTACAGAGCCCACCAGCAGGGGCTGGAAGGAAAGCCTTTCTGCCAGCTACAGCAGCTCCACCAGTGGGAACTGGAGCTGGGATGCCAGCGACCAGTCCGTGCCCTCCACGCCATCTCCACCGCTGTCCAATGATGTCAGCAAGAGCTTCCTGCTCTCTTCTCAGGGGGATGACAACATAGAAGAGTCAGAGACCACACACTTCCTGTTTGAGGACCCGATCCCCAGGAAGCGTAAGGTATGAGGAATGGGCAGGGAATGCACTGCAGTGAAGTTTATGGGGCCGGTTGTAGGTTTAGTGTGGTCTGGGGTTTGTAATATTGGGTTAGCGGTTATAAACACAACGTGTGAGATACATGGGCACCAGAATCGATTATATGTTTGGATGCAGAGTTTGGGTTTGAACACGGAACAGATAAGGTGTGGAAATGTGCACAAGTTTCAGTACAGGTTAGGGAGTTGTGGGACTTTATGAGGTATGGATTGGGCCTGGCTTTTTCAATAGCGGGCCACTTAATTGAATTCTTTCCTAGGACTATATTTCGATCAGAAGCCTAGGCGATGCATGTTTACTTGCATGTTTGATTGTCACATATAATTTGTGGCATGCTGCATGGCGGCAGTGGGATTACATTTCTCTCATTGAATTGTGTTGGCAACGGAAAAGCTACTTAAATGGAACACCCTGAAGACGTGTAAGATGGGAGTGGGGCAGAGGAGGAGTGATAATAAGATCAGTCCTGCCGTTTTTAAGCCCTCCAGCCAAAAGGCGGCACAGCGGAATGAGAAGCCACTTCCGTGGACCAGAGGGGTGCACAGAGCCCACAGTGCTGATAGAAAATCATACCGAAAATAATTACATTTACAATATATCTACTTAGATATTTATTACACAAAATGTATTTCTGCCATTTATAATTCATTTCTGAAAATGGTCAGCATAAATATTAATTCGGCATTCATTTACTGTGTATATTCCCAACGTTCTGTGTTATGAAAAGGCATACATGGTCGTGTTGGTTTTATAATTTTCTTCCATTAATATTTAGGTTAATGTTCTTTGTTTGGTTTATGTACTTTTGCATGTATTTATAAAATATGCCTTCTCTATATATTTAATATGAGAAAGGCTAATATATTTAATGTCATATTTAACAGATATTTGATTTTGTCTTTAGTATAGGATGCCACGTTTGTATTGAAAGTTGCCTGAACATCTTACTGGCTTCAGCGATGATTAACACCGCTGCTTAATGCGATTTAGGAATTATGACAGTGCCCTTGGCCATGAGGCAGCAGGTAACGTCCTGTCCCCCTCTTAGCATGTTGCAGTTCACTCTGAAATGCTCTTTTTTCTGTCTCTCGTCTATGGAACCAGTCCAAGATGTAAATGTGGTTTCAATATCGAGATGCACCGAGCCCCTGTGGTAATGCTGGGATGGAGGGGGAGGGGCGAAGGGGAGAGGAAGGAGTTCTTTCATTAGAGGTCGCAATAAAACCCAAAAATTGGGTTATTTATTCCTTACTTGACAGTTTCTTCCCCGGGGCTAACCTCTGTGACCACCAGATATACCAGCACCCACATGATTTGTTGCCCCTGTTGAATGCAACCAGGGAAGGCTATTTACAGGAATGTGGCAAGTGGAACTGGCAACAGCTACTTCTGGCTTGCAGGAGCCATTGAGGCACTTGGACATTTATCTGAAAGATATGAAAGAGTTGTATTTTTGAACGATAAACACAATTGATAGAACGTAGTCTTGAGTGCTGGGTTGAAGTGTGTTTACTGTTTAACTTTGTAGCAGGCCTTGGGGCCACCTGGTTCCCATCTCAGCCTTGTGCTGGCCTTGGCTTGGTTACTGGCCTCTGACATACTACTTGCGTTGTATCTATAAGCATTAGCATGGTTGGGATTCAACTCTAGACCGTTGGACACATTTTGTTATTTGTAATGTGTCAAACTGAAGGTTAAAGTGTGAAGGAGACCCTTATGACTGATTTATTGTGAGTAGTCATGATGGGCTATGATGCAGTTCTGATGAGTCACGTAGGCTGCCTAGAAGAATATTGTCTCTGAAAGGGTCAGCAAAATGGCAGTGGGGTATCATTCGATATTGAGCTGTCATCTAGGAAATTAGAGGGTAAGGGTTAACTGGATCCAGGAAAACCTGTTCATAATGTGCTTTGTTATGCCCACTGGCGCTATCTGAAAGAGCGACAGAAGCACACCCACCCATTCTCATTAAGCATGAGAATGCGGGTCGGGGCTCGTTGCTGAAAACCTTGCCAAAAACTAGTCTGCACGTATCTCCCTTCCCCCCTTCTCCAACCAAAAAATGTACTCACACCAGCTCACACACAATGGAAAATGAAAATACCTAATTGGTGACTACCTTTTCATGGGAATGGAAAAAGAATGCTTGTGAATGTGCGTGTATGTTTGTGTGTATAAGTGTGTGTGTATGTGTTTATTTGTGTGTGTGTGTACATGTGCATGCGTGTGTACATGTATAAATGTGTGTTTTGATAAACAAGAGGTGAGAACGCCTCTTCAGAGTGACTGGGACGTCAGGATTACTGCAGTATCTGCTGGTTAGGTTTTGGGTAATGGCCTCTATCAGAGATTATAGAGCGCTGGCGTAACGGGGTGGCGGAGAGGGCCGTCACTCAGCACAAAGGCCCGTTTGCTCTGGGATTACCACACACCGCACGAGTCAGAGCAGCCGGGAGGAGCGGGCGGGGGCGGGGAGGAGACACGGCGTTTGGTTTCATCTGCGTGGGGTTGTACAAACCTGCTCTGTATCGGGTTACTATTTTCATGGGAATGACTTTTCAATAGGTGGTGAACGAAGCCTTATTTTAGGCTGTGCTGAGAGTCTGAGACAGCATTAGAACGGGGGATGGGGATGTGTGTGTGTGTGTGTGTGTGTGTGTGTGTGTGTGTGTGTGTGTGTGTGTGTGTGCACAAGCGCATTTGTGCATTGGGGGTAGGGTGCTTGAGGAACATTTAAGATGACATGGCAACAGCTGACAATTGTCTGCACAAAGCCAACTGTGACTGTCTAGGCCAACAGACCTTAAACATGCAGACGTAATCTCACTCTGGGTCAGCTTCCCCTGCTTCTCCGGCCCAGTGACACACAGATGTCTCTGTCCCAGATTGCTGTTTTAATGTAACTGCTGTGGGGGTGGGAGATAGCATCTTTACTCACATCCACTATCTGTGACCAGTTTTGTCCTTCCCCACACACACACAAAAGAATATTGATATTTCATTACGAGCTATATGACGACCTGCTGCAGCTGAGGCGTGTGTAATCTCCGATGCACTGCTGGGTTTTTAGCTACGGGCACAGGGCAAGAGGGAGAGCCTGAAATCTTAGGTTCATGGGTGGAGCACCAATTAATCACTGGAGTGTAAAATTGTGGGTACGATGCTGTGTCTTTCAGAATTCCATGAAGGTGATGTTCAAGTGTTTATGGAAGAACTGTGACAAAGTCCTCAGCACCTCCTCAGGGATCCAGCGGCACATTCGTATTGTCCACCTGGGGTAGGTGTGTCCCCGACAAACCGGGGCCCTCGTCTGTGCTGCCTTTACCCCAAGGGAAATCAGTGGTTAGACCCCACAACCCTTAGAAACTCTCGGACGCATCTCTGCGTCCAGGTTTTCAGGTTTTCAACTTTCCCGTTTCCTTCCCTATTATGGTGAACAGAAGCTGGCGAGAAGAAACGAAAGAAAGCGATTCAAGCACCTGGTGTATTTTTACTTTCTCCAGTTGCTGCCCTCTTTCAGCGGCAGCAGCTATGTGAAACGGGGACTGCATGCTGTTGCCCCCTGTTGGTGGAAAAGGAGTATAACTTGAAATAAGTTTGTTTACCAGTCTTTTGTAGTGGTAGGAGTTTTGACACGTGCCAAAAACATGACACAGTAAAAGACACTGTGTTGCGCTGTAGTTATCTGTGCTGAAGGTCAGCAGACCTGGCACTGTAGGGACAGTAAAATGAGCACATCCAGAAGAAGTACTCCAAAGAAACCCCCGGCATACAATATTACAATACTGGGCTCCTGCCTAATATAGCACAAGCTAGCATTGCACATTTGAGACTTTGTGGCTACAATGTGTTTGTTAGCTGAACTACCCTAGTCAGTTACTTGGACGTAGAAACACTGGTGTCACATTCTGCTAATGCTCACACATTTGCTCAGGCTAAACTCTGACCCCTCACCCCTCACCCTGTGTCGGTGTGACGTCTGCAGGCGTAACAGCGACTCAGACTACAGCGACGGTGAGGAGGACTTCTACTACTCTGAGATCGAGGTGAACATGGACACGCTGTCGGAGGGGCTGTCCAACCTGACGCCCACCTCGCCCACCACGGCCGCCCCCCCGCCCGTCTTCCCCAGCGTGGAGCCGCCGCACTCCGAGCCGGATCACTTTCCCGCCCGGGGGGCCGCCTACCACACCCCCCTCAGCCAATCGGCCCCCTCCACGCTCTGCCACATCCGCACTGATCACGCCTATCAGGTACCAGTGCCCCCCGCCCCCACTTCACACAGCCCCTCACTGGACATCAAATCACATACAGCGCCCTCCATAATGTTTGGGACAGTAGGTTTGAGGCTAATTTGACCTTTAATTTGACCTTGGACCCTTGATGACTTAAAGCCATTTAGCGAACAAATGTGTTCCATACTGTATCAGCATAATTTATAGCTAAATCTAGTCCCACCTGTACATGACTATTTTCATTTGCATAACATTGTTGTGTCCCAAACATTATGGTTCCCTGAAATAGGGGGACTATGTATAAACACTGCTGTAATTTCTACATGGTGAAACCAACATGTATAAATGCCCTTTGTTAAAATCTGGACAGAGGCAAATAAATAAATGATGCGTCTTTGTCCCAAACATTATGGAGAGCACTGTATATTAACTCCCAAAGCCATTCAGTGTATTTTACACTCTGTGTCTCCTGAGGGAAGCACAGTACACCAAACAAAGGGCATCCTGTCCAAGAAACAGCACTGTGGGCCAGCCCAGTGCAGAATGGGGCAGTGATATAATCTAAGCGTGGATTGCTCCAGCACAGCATTCTTCGCTGGCTGTGTGACTTTATTAAAGTTGTCAGAAAGGGGGACAAACTTCTCTTCTGTGTGCAGTGGTACACATCTCTAACTATGTGACTACCAAATAAAGCATACTGAAAAGTACAGGCTATTTTATAGTTTACACAACAGCAAATCCTTATAAATCTTATTATACTTGATTTGTGTTTTCAGGCAGTTGGGAGAGGTTTAGACATTGTAAGAGTCTCCAAATTGGCATACTTTCACAGTGTATGTCTGAGTTGTAGCAGTTACATCGTCTGTGCAGTCAAATTTGTACTTTAATGTGTGAGATGTTGCAATGCTGGCTGAACAGGAGGAAATCGCTCTTTATTTAGCTATGGTGAAAGTGCCTTCTATACCGTAATACATGACAGATGAAATTTGTTCTCCTATAAATAAAAATGTTCCCCTGTTGCTTTGCGCTACATCTTCTGTCGCTGAAGCAGGCAGGAGAACTTTCAGCATGGTTCATCTGTTTGGGCTGGCTGATGTGTTTGTGTTGAGGTTCTGCTTGTTAGTCTGTGCCGCCTCGCCTTGTCACACTCAGCAGTGCCCTTCAGGTCGTCTTGTGCACGGTGGCTGGCCGTCCAGTAGCAAGCCAGGTGCTGTCTGTCTGTCTGTCTGTCCAGGGCCCTTTTGTTTATGACCCTGTGCGCTGTGATTGGCTTCTGTCCCTTTTCAATTCTGTGCTGTTGACATGGAATCCTCTCCAGTGAAAACGCTACCTATCGAGCCAAGGCTGCTTTCATGCACCGTGTCATGTATATGTTTCTATAGCAACTCACCAAGGGGATCTTATAATTAGCCTGTACTTTTCTTAACTGAGCGTGGGTGTACGTGTGTGCGTGCATGTCTGAGTGTGTCTGCCGCGGACCGCCTCAGAGCAGGGCGGCCTTCAGGCTCACGAGGGGCTCCTTTCCAGCCGGGTGGGGGCTTTCCGTCTTGCATGGGGGCGGTGTTTTTGGACACTTGCATGGGGGCAGTGTTTTTGGACACTGACCTGCACTGTGTTTTCCAGGCGACTGCTCCTGTGAGCATTCCAATGTCTTCCAAGTTCATTCAGAGTGAGAACGGGATGAGTATGTCCTGGCAGTCACCTCCCATCATATTTAAAGGGTTTCCGGTGAGCTGGCTTTACTTCATTCCTCTTTCTCTTCAGTGTCAGGGTCTCAATCCTAGTCTTCTTTTACAGCACACTCAAATTCACCTGTCCTTTTTTAAGAATGAAACGTGGGTGACTTCAGCTGACATATAATCTGGTGTGTAAATGACTAATCCTGGGGTATAAATCTACGTGTCCATTTGCAGAAAAAACACCTTAGAAACAGGCTATTTTATTAGCCGGTTAATCCTCCTTTCATGGCCCAGAGAAAAGACAGTAGAAAGACACCCAGAAGGAGAGATTTTTACCCTGATGTAACAGTGTTTACCTCGGGGGTGCCTGAAAAACACTGTGCCTTTGCTCTTGCTCTTGCATGAGTTCCTGTTTCCTGTTTCTTGGGTACTCTTGCCAGAAAGTGTGAACCACTGAGATGCGAGCTGAAGCTGTCTCTCTTGCTCCCTGCACGGCAAGAGCTGTGGTTCAATGCATGAACTGATACCTCTAACTTATCAGTCCTTCTGTTTTTCCACATAGGTCACAATGTACTTAAAAGCAAAGTGTACTTTAAAATGTGGCGGTATTAATATGTTATGTTTAGAGTAATTGCATGGCAAATATATCAAGTATGCTTTAGTGTGGCTATTGGGCACACTTGTTTGTGACCTTTGACCTCTTCTTCCTACAAAGGGCCCCGTGTCTCAGATCCGCACTGTTGGTATTGGGGAGAAGCGGCAGCCAACCCAGCATGCTACTGTTACCAAGATCCACTCAACTGCTGCCCCTGCACCCAAGCCCTCCGCCGGGACAAGGTACGTACTGCACAGCCCTCAAGACTTAGAAATGTCCCAACAAGCAGGTAGGTCTGGAGTCTGGCAGTTTGCTACAAATAGGGCTGGGCGATATGGCCAAAACAACCAACCCCAACATTTCTCATAGTATTAACGGTATAACAGCATTTGACGGTATTTGTACGGTCAGAATGCACTAATACATTTCACTGTTTTTATTTGGACATGAACATTTAATGGCATTAAATATTGAATAACATTTGTAAATGCAGTCGTAAACAAAAAATGTGGGTAACATGTTATAATAAGGCTACATGAATTAGTGACTAATTAGTTAGTTGTCACTGAGACGTCAATCAGTACAGCTATGCCTTTGTACATCATTCATTTGTTAACAGCTACATTAGTTCATGCCTTTTCATGTACCTTATTGTAAAGTGTGACCAAATATGCCACCTGTAAATGTTTCTAGGTTTT
This sequence comes from Conger conger, assembly GCF_963514075.1. Classification (NCBI taxonomy): domain Eukaryota; kingdom Metazoa; phylum Chordata; class Actinopteri; order Anguilliformes; family Congridae; genus Conger; species Conger conger. The sequence goes on from NC_083769.1 coordinate 28,382,084, forward strand.
AGTATATTCATACCACAAAAATATGCTTCCAGGTAGGGCTGTGCAATGAACCCCATCAATGATTATGGAATGTTTTTCAAGGGTAATGACAATCATTGCAACCATGTAGCGTCCCTTTTTCTTTCACACCTGATGCAGTGGTGAACATCCATACTTCAGTGGCCATGCTACATTACATTACATGGCATTTAGCAGACACTCTTATCCAGAGTGACGTACAACGAAGTGCAGATCAAACACAAGTACAAGTGCTTCTGCACAAGTACAAGTACATGTAAACTGCTTCTGGGGGGAAAACATGACCCTTCCCTCCTCTTCTTTGGGTGTTGATATGACATCCATTCAGCAGGAAGGCCTTACTGCCTCCATGGGATTGACAATAATACCTTTCCAAGATGATTGTTATTACACTTACAAAAACATTTGATAGTTGTGCATATGGACCTACATCCAGCCATTCTTTACTTATTTGTAAGTGCAGCCAGATCTAGCTGAAGCTGAGGGGTGTCAATGCTGCTGCCCGTTGAACTGCATCATGTTTCCCCAAACCCATTTACAACATCACATGATATCTTTTAATGAAATGGTGCCAGTTCTTTTCAAAACAAACAACTGGCCTTAAAGGGGAATTCCACCAAAGAAAACAGCACTCACCTCATTTTACATATCAAGGTGTAACAGATTCATTCTCTGGCAGCGAAAGGCAGCGAAAGGTGCAAATCTTCCTCATTGTTGAAGAGCTCAGTGGATGGGTGATTTAAGTTTAGAGATACATCTGCTGTAGGTGAAGGGGGTGTTGCCCAGACTAATTTGTGGTAGTTGCTGTTCCTGCTGTAAACAGTATTACAGTGTAGCTTGTGGACTTACAGGAACATGGAGTGTACCCATAGTATGGATACAGGAGAGAGAGAGAGCGACAGAGGGAGAGAGAGAGAGGGGGAAGAGAGGGAGAGGGAGGAGAGAGCGGGGGGGAGAGAGAGATGGGGAGAGAGAGAGAGGGGGGAGAGGGGGAGAGAGAGAGGTTAAATTGCCCGTGTGGGAAGCCTCTGATCGGGCGTGGTCTCTGGTGCGTTTTCAGGAAGCCGCGTGGAGAGGCTAAGAAGTGCCGGAAGGTGTACGGCATGGAGAAGAAGGACATGTGGTGCACAGCCTGCCGGTGGAAGAAGGCCTGCCAGCGCTTCACTGACTGAGCCCTGAGAAAGAGACCGGCTCTTCCCATACGCTGAGCCCTGAAAAAGAGACAGGCACTTCCCATACGCTGGCGCACAGCGACCCCTGACCCCTCCAGCATACACGGGACTCGGTTTCTCTGTGACGAAACCCCAGGGCTTTACTGCTTTGTGCACAAGGGGGCGCTGAACCCCTCCTGCGATAAAACAATACAAAAACAGATAGAAATACAAAAAAAAAACACAAAATCAAAAATTGGACAAAAATAAGACTTATGGCTTCGGCAGCAATGTTTATGTAGGTTTAAACTTTTTTGTAAAGTACTTGGAAAAAACATACAACAAACAAAAAAAAAAACGGATTCATATGCTTATAATACTTGTTTTGTATCTTCCAAATTTGCATGTCTTCATCAGAAAATACATCTGTCTGAAGATTTCAGATATAAGCTCTCAATGTAATATCTTTTCAGAACATGCTATTTCTGTCCGGTTAAAAACAACCAGTAAGCTATTTTTAGATATTTGACTATCAGTAGATTTCTTCTTTATCTTTAGTTTGGTCCCACAATGTTTCTGTGATTTATACAGATTCCTCTCCACTACAAGTGGTCTTGTAAACAATCATTCGTGTTCACCAAGCAGCACTTTCACCAAAGGAAAACAGACCCATAATCTGCTTTAAATACGATTTTATAAATTGTGCTGAACTTTTCACAAGAATATTTCCTCTTTGCAGAATGCTGAATAACCCAGAAATTCCTAATGTGTTTTGGGAAGCAAATAATACATATTGGCCATCTCAAAGGCTTTTTCTCAAGTGAAAGATTGTCTTTGGTCTTGGGCTATATCGCCAAATAAAGGTCAGCTTTGAAATTCCAAAACTATTTTAAATAAAATTATATTTGTATTTTTTTCTTTGCCTCTATCTAGATATGCACCTTTTGGAATTTTAAAGTTGCTTTCAGATGATCACTGTTGGCTTTTACCACAGTGTATGCACATGTGTGGGAATGTATTTGCAGATATTTGTAGACTTTACATGCCTTTGACAGTCTAGCAGTTGCAGCATGCAGTCATACAAAAAATATGAATATCAGGCTGGGGATACATGTGTTGTATACAGATAAGTCAAATATCTGAAATATTTTTGATAATCTGCTGTCTTTTAACAATACACAGTATTATGTAAGTGTATGGCATCTTATTTCAAGACTTGCTATTGAAGAGGCTTTTAATTTCCAGCATTGGAGAGTATATTTTCTGGGTTGTAGAATTTCTGTTTTAAAATCTTATCTCATGAAGAGTGTAGATTATTGGCTGTAAATGACAGTTAATCGCCCCGTTTAATGCTTTTTTTCTATTCTCACTCACACCATAACACACAGCCGTTTATACGCTTGTTGATAGCTTATTAAAGTCTATGCATTACTGTTAAAGGGATTATTTGCTTCCCATAAACCTTGGATTGATATTGGACTTTGATCCACTTGATAACGTTATGAAAATATGGACGTCCTGCTCAGCTGATCTGATATCACCACCACTGAATGTAGTTTCTGCTGTGACACGGACTGTACCACCTTTCTCTGTTCTCAAAGGATCCACTGTTATTTTCCAACTCATTTGTTGAAGTGTACTCCCTCAGAATCGGAGACATTATAGTATGTTTGACTCTGTGCTCTTCGCTCCACCCCCTGCTCTGACACCCAGCTTGGTGCTGTCGCCCTGGCGATGCCTACATTCCAGATTTCTCGGGCCCTCAGTAGAGCTGAGGTCAGGGGGCCCCGCAGCACGCGGCTAGGCTGCCGGGACCCGCGCCGTCCTGTCCGTAACTTCCTCAGCCGCGGGCGGGAGTGTGAAAGTGTTTGAGCTGTAATGGTGAGGACGGACAGCGGGCACTGACCTGTCCAAACGCTCGGCCAACGAGCTTCCCTGCCGCCCAAAGCACAGGCCTGTAATCGGGGGGTGCGAGTCTTAGTCATGTCCGGAAACTTCACCAAGTGCCAATGGGAAGAGCAAAAAAAAAAAAAGAAAAGAAAAAAAAAAAACCCTAATTGAATTGCACTAACTTGTACTGCACAAAGACATATTTTGTATGTGGAATTTTTATATGCAGCATTTGAAGTTGTTGAAGCGAATGAGTTCTGGTCGTCACTGCCTTTCTGGAACGTGGGTTCAGAGACAGCTTCATGTGTTGCCTCCCTCAGTGAGAGCTGTTGGGTTCTGTAGTTTGGCTGGGGTCATCATTTGGAATGGGCTGTCAGTCAGTGAAGTATATTGTTTCTTATGCAAAGCTCTAGATGTAGCACAGATACAGTAGCTTGTGTGTAATGGCTCCATGTTTTAACAGCTCCTTCATTCTGTCCTTTCATCTTTTCGTATATAAGCGCATTTTGTCTCCCCCATTAGTACAGGATTAAGTGTGTGAATCACCTGTGGGAGGTGCTACTGTAGTAGGGTCTTTTGTTGCCGTGGAACACCACAAAGCTCCTCCCACAGTGTACTTTTACGATAGACAGCAGCACAACCTCCTTACGGTGGATAATTGTGCTGTTCTTCTGGCTTTGTAGCCATTCAGTTAAAAACGGCAGTCCTCCTCTGTCTGTAGCGTCTTGTTTGACTGCATACAGTATGGCCGCCCCTGTCCAGCCAGCTGGAGTCACACTCTTTAACAGTGTATTAGCACGCTGCCAGGCACTTCTCCCACCTTGTTGCACTAGAATGGCCGTGCAGTGCACAACTGAGCTAAAGAAGTGGGAACAGAATTACTGCTCAATTGTTTTTTTTGCCTCCAGCTCATACGTGTAACAAAAACGTTATTAGGGGAAAGACAAACTGGCTCAGACGGGTTTATGCTGGTGAAAAGATTTGATTACAGGAAAACTCATCTATGGAGGCAGTGATGATTCACAAGAAATAGGTCGTTTTTAGGTTTTCTTAGATGTACAAGGTAAAGAACACCCTGATACATTTTCATCTTTTTTTCTATGTTGTGTATTATAGAATGGAAAATTTTAAAATAGAAACGAGATGATTTTTGCTGATTTTTTTCTTTTTGTAACAATTGAAAAGTTGTATGGAAGATAACGTGTAAATATACTATAAATGTTGTGGGGTGGGGTGGGGAAAATATTGATGAATGTAAAAACTACAAAAAAAAGAAGCCCAATCATGTTTTTTTCCCTTGGTAGGTGGTCCTGGGGATGCTTTTGTAGACCCCTGGGGTTTGGTTTCTGTGTGTCTTCTGTAGCATGGGCTGAATTCATAATCTAAAACAGTAACACTCACAATTGTTTAGTTGTATCAATTTTCATGTTGTATCACATCCATAATCCAACCACATGCAATAATGCTTCCTTTCTGTTGTGCAATGTCATGTTTTAAAAGGATACGACTCGTTTCTAACATGGACTCTGATGTGCTCCAAATATTCATTTTGTATTTGTTGTTGTCGGTCAGGGCTGTTTCCCCCGGAAAATAATGTGTGTATGTCCTGCCCTGCACATTCCATTGGGCTGCGTGACAGTGTGTCTGTCTGTCTGTCTGCCTGCTTGATCATCCGTCTGCCCGTTTGCTTGTTGCAGTCTTGCTCCCGCCTCTCTCAGCATTCAAAAACACTGTAGGCAACCCCTACAGTCCCGCCAGAATATTAAGCTAACCAAACCCAAACAATGTGCAGAAAAAATACCTTTTTCATTCTTAATTTCGTTTTCAAATTTCAGTGTTGCGTTAAACAAAACAGCACTAAGCCAATGGATTATGTTAAATGTACAGCATTTTCTTTCTGTTTTATGGCAGCTCTGTTGAGCATGAGACTCAGATTTGTGCTTCTGTTGTTTCCGTTTTAAACTGCTTGTTTTTGTCTTTCTTTTGTTTTCTTCAGATATGTGCCATCAGTGTTTGACCGAGCTGTGGCTCGCGAGAAGCTGACGCACTTCGACCGCGTGTTTTCATTGTGGGGTTTTGTTGGGTTGGTCTGAGGTCTGCATGTTCAGTGCCACTTCTGGGCCGTCACTTTCTGTTGAATTCTGATGAGATCTCAGAATTCTACTGTACCATATCGTGCTGGCAGCCAATCGCATGGCTGTACACAATGGTGCTTTGGCCCGCAGGATTGTCGCATTGCATTGTTGTTTGCCTCTGTACAGCCAAGCACAGAGCCAGAATATACTTCCATTTGGACGATTACATGGTTTCAAATATTGGAAAAAATAAACGTGAATTAAAGCTGTCCTCCTGAATTTGTCTGTTTGATATATTGATTGAGGTTATTTTGTGGGACAAAGATGTTTTCTGCCAGTTTTTTTTTATTTAGGATGTGAAAATTGAGTATTGCAACACAATATAGTGTCATTTCGTATAGGGCTGTTCATATGAATGCCATAGGGTGTACAAAAACATACAATAAAGATACACATAAAGTAAGAGGATTGCACACAAGAACAGGTGTGATTTACAATCTTAAGGCCTGATTTACAGAGCTACTTGTTGGCCCTGTGAGAAAGAAGGTTCAAACTCAGCAAAGGCCATGACATACAGATCATGCCAATGTCATGATTTTGTTGACGAGAGTATCTTGCACTACCCCGCTTTCTGTGGGGAAGAAATGCCTTAACGAACGTGATCACTCAGATAATGGTGGGCATTAAGGGTACCAGTAGAGCCAAACAATGCCACTTGTGCCCCTCTTAGAAGTTTTGTGCATGACCTGTAAGCCTCTGCCCCCAGTAAAATCGTTTTGTGTAGACATTTAGGGGTGAAAATGAGTGTGTGCAATGACAAACACATAAGCTAATCTCATATTCACTCCATGGACATATGACCTGACACTGTGAGGCCTCCATGGAATATTCACCCACAGTTTTTCATTTCATAAACAAAGGTTTGGGCCCCTGTTTGAATTGCATTCAGACAGGTCACCACCGTAAATTTGTCACAGTCCTTTTCCAGAGAATTGGTTAAAATACAAAACTTAGTCTATAGTTAGTTTTCTTAATTCAATAGTATGTGTTAATGACAATGGAAAAACAAGCCAAGAATAAAGAACATAAGTGCAGATACACATCATTCTGAGATATTGAGCAGTATAGGTTATCCTGAACTACATGATAAATCTCGATTTTTTTTCTGAAATGATTGTGCGCATCATGAGATAATAGTTTAAATGTATGAAAAAATAAAAATCTAAAAATAAATGGAACAAATTACATTATTATGTCAATTACAAAGGTCACTATCGAAAAAGCACAACACCTTGGTACATAAACCTAAATATGTAATCATGCACTCCATGTTCGGCTGGTAGCAGGTAATTTTATGTGAACAAATTCATCCGCCTAACACCGACATCCCAGCTACATAAAGCCAGCAGCCGCTGTGAATGCTATTTCAAAACCTAGCTAGCCCTTTCAGTCTCCAGTAAGCTTGCCCAGGGCAGGGGACACAGGCCATTTTTCATGGCTAGATGATTCCCCCAAACAAATACTGTCATGTACTGTAAGTTACTGTACATATGCCCAGTTTAGTTAGTTAGCAAACACCGACATCCCAGTGACATAACGGCAGCAGCAACCAGAAGCCCAAATGCTAAACATTCAAGCTATACTACAGTAGCTCCGGTCAGCTAGATGAATCCTCCAAACAAATACTGTAAGTTACTGTAATGTATGTGGTATGTAAGGTAAAGTGGGAAAGAAAATGTAGCTGACTTGGCTCGCTAGCTAGCTATATAATTCAAATAGTGCCAACAATAATGTTAGCTAGTAGCTAGTAACTACTAATAGTCTGTGTCCTGTACAAATCCAGGCTGTTCCACTGTCCAAATTCTTATTACAAACAATTAAATCTACCTCATGTTTACACCAGCTTCTGAAAACCTCTAGGGAAGCTCAAATGGGACAAATGATACATCGTTGGATACAACTAGTTACTGTACTCTACTGGATGAAAGAACAAACTAAACATTATGTGTTGCTCAGACAATGGACAGGCTTTACAAATGAGCCTGTTTTCCTAAATCGGATTGTCAAAGACCATAAATGACCACCAAATCTTGAAAAGGACGTCTCTACGTGTAAAGCCAATCGTGAGATTTTATAGGTATTCCAAATTCAGTTGCAGATATTGATAGTAGAATGATGTGGTATAATTACACAAGAATGTATCTGCATTTTTCACCACTGTATTGGAAAACGATTCAGCCTTTTTTGGTTTTATATCGTCACTATGACAGAATACACATTTTTGGTGGTGAAATATTAGCTTTTAAACGCGTGGTCATGCTTCCACATATACTTTATTGTCCAGTGCGTCACTGTTGTTTAATATGAGACTGTTTGACTGGTGAACTACGGGACAGCAGTGGCACTTTTAACCCTTTCCCTGCATCGCTTAGTAATGAATTTGAAACAAAAACTTTGATGTTTCCTTTCATTGTGTGGTTATAGGAGCACTGAATGTCTGAGTCAAGCAGTAACGTAGACGTGTACATCTGCCCAATAGCCTTCATGTTGTATTTTACTTATACATTGGACTGGAGGCCAGTGCTAAAGCCTTTTAACTTTTATTACATTTTATTAAAAGGGCAAAACGTTTTATATTCAGCTTTATTTTTGTCATTAAGATAGATTTGTCAAACAAGGCCCTATTAGTTGCAATTTGCCTGCATTGTTTTGTACTGAGCCAGTGGTAAAAATATTCAATCTTTTTTTAATTTTTATTTGTTTAACTGTTTCATACATATTCTTAAATATTCAATTATGCTAAATGTAAAAAGTACAGAAAAACAAAAGTACATAATTTCTAAAAAATAAATGTAAAAAAATCATGAAAAGAATGTATATATAAAATAAATTATAATAAATTCTAATAATAATAATAATAATAATAATAATAATAATAATAATAATAAATAAATAAATAAATGAACCTGAACCAAAATAATACCCAAACCTGAACACTTATCACCATGAACAACTCACTCTAAATTGCATTCAAAACATTTTGGGAAATATACCTTTTTTCCGACTTCTGACATGTAGGTTTGACAGTTGACCTGTAACGGTGACAAAGCATCAATTTATAGCTCATGACACAAACCGATGACAACTGGCGGTAGATGGGTTCCCCCTCTGAGTCAGGTTCTGCTCAAGGTTTATTCCTGTTAGCCTGGGAGTTTTTCCATGCCACTGTTGCCTGAGGCGTACTCTTGGGGGCAGGTTCTCTGTAAAGCTGCTTTGTCACAAAGCCCCTTTGATTGATTAATAAAAAAATGATTTATGCTTTCATGATATTCACACTGGGGAAATTAAATCTTACCTGTAATTGATGTTCAATGGCGGGATGAGCACTCTTGTTCATTAGGTAAATTGTGGTTCATGTGACATAATCAAAATGCATTGAGATATTTGTCATATTTGTCCATTTCTGTACATTTTCTAATTTCATGGCACCAGGTATGCATTTTAGAGAATGGCTAGTCATGTACAGTTACTTCCCAATGGATCCTAAGAGATCATCATACAGTACAGTGATTTCTAATGAACCAGTACAAATATGTGTCAATAAACTCCAATTAATACAATATGCTCATCAGAAGACTATGATGAAATCACCATGGTGAAGTTATTTTTGATGAAAAATGGTACTTTGTTTTAGTGAAAATTAAAAAATATATAAATACACTCAGTGAGAACTTTATTAGGTAGACCTTTTCACCAGCTTGTTAATGCAGATATTTAATCAGCCAATCATGTGGCAGCAACGGAATGCATAAAAGGATGCAGACATGGTCAAGAGGTTCAGCTGTTTTTCAGATGAATGTCAGAATGAGGAAAAAATGTGATCTCAGTGACTTTGTTTTGTGGGCAGGAAGGTGACAGTAACACAAATAACCACACATTACAACAGTGGTATGCAGAAGAGCATCTCTGAACACACAGTGCGTCAAACCTCTAAGTGGATAGGCTACAGCAGCAGAAGAACACACACAGAAAGATCTTTGCCCGGATTAAAACCCAGGACAGTTGTACTCACTGCATCAACATGATGCCTGCCAAATAATTATAATAAAAACATTTTTTAAATGCCTCATGACAGAAAGCTTGATTGTAATAATTGTCATAATGTCATACATCTATTGATGGTGTTATGATTATTATTATTATTATTATTATTATTATTATTATTATTATTATTATTATTATTATCTTACAATAGCTATCTACTGTATGTGTACTCTCATGCCTCTTTAAAAAGGTTTGCAGTGCCCCCATGTGGTTATTCTTAGTATTGTGACATTGTGTAGGAAAGTCTGTAGAAGGCCCTGGTTTATGAGCAGAATTTTAAAATTCAGTATTGCTGAGGTTACAGGCTGTTGGAAGGTTGCTGGTTCGATCCCCTGCCCTGGTGCATTGAAGTATCCCTTAGCAAGACACCCAACCCCTGATTGCTCCTGACGAGCTGGTCAGTGCCTTGAATAGCAGCCTATTGCTGTTTTTGTGTGAGTGTGAATGGGGGAATGAGAAGCATCAACTGTAAAGCACTTTGGATGAAAGCGCTATAGAAATGCAGTTTGTTTACCAGATGTCATCAGTGTTTCAGCCTGGGCCCCAGGCCTATCAACAGTGCTAAATTCACTTCTTCTGTCCTCATCCCACAATCTTCATTTATACAAAGAAATCAAAATATACTGAACAGCCCGTGGTCTGAGGTCCTTCCAGTGCTAGCTATATATATATATATATATATATATATGAAGCCAGATTTAACTGAGTGAGTCTGAAGGTGTGTAACATATTGTCTAAATTAATGCTTGGTATATAATATTTGTCATGACAGAGGCAAAGTCACAAAATGCGATAATTTCAGCAGCAATTTCCAGATTTATTGAGACTGATTGGTTTTGCGAGTAATATTCAAGCTAATCCCACTAACATGAAGTTAAGAAGATAGTGAGGCAGTCATCGATGTGCCTTCAATAGGACAGGAGCTTCATGTTTCAACTAGAAAAAGGTCAAATGATCAAAGCTATCATAAACAGAAAATCAGTACAATGCACTGTTATCTTCTCCCACTAATTGTAACTAAATTGTTTTTCATTTATTCAACACTTCTTCATTACAAACACAAGTGTATAGTTATTATCATAAAGTCATCATATTGAACAATATTCCCCACTATAACAGTTTCAAGGCCAGTTCTTTTCAAAAGATACCTTGAAACGTGAACAAAATAAACAATATACCATGTTCATATATATATATATATATATATATATATATATATATGTGAAGATAAACACACAGCACTTATTCAAGAACAAAATCTAAAATAAAAGTAGAAATTTGAAATATGATATAATCTGGAAATTAGCATTGTCTATGGCTTGCACATATGTATTAAGCTAAACAGGCTAGAATTAGGATTTGTTATCTCTTCTTAATGTTTGTTCCACCTTCAATATTGCAAATAGTTCCAGTTCTGTAGTATATAAAATGAGCAAGCGGTGGGCAGATCTTTCAAACATACCTTTGGTATAACAAGCCAACACAAATGTGCTATTACAGGCATCCAGAATGGGCACAGAGGGTCAATGCATTGGAAAACTGAAAGAACAAATAAACTTAGCCTACTCTAGAAACCCTCAGAACACATTACTGGGAAAATAACATACTGTATGTTATTTTAAAGGTTGGGTTGATCCCAATCTGCTTCTTTCCAAATGTAAAAATAACTGTAAATACATATTTAGGTACATTTTAGGTACATTTCTGGGCCTGAATAAATTATTCCTGAAAAGAGAATGATACCTATAATAATCTAGATCTATATACTCCAGACCATATTGATTAATAATAATAATAATAATAATAATAATAATAATAATAATAATAATAGACAAATAAAACCATTTAATTTACATATTTTTGGACTGTAAAAGCACCTGTGGTTGTCCACCACTTCTACAAAAATTTTACATTTCGATTACTGACAAATACGTTTCGAAGAACATATTAAAACAACGTACTTAATATTTTAAAATTCCATATTTTATTTCCATGACATATAAAAGATACAATAAATAAATCAATTAAAAGAAATTCAGATGCAAAACATAAGGAAAGAATAGTAATTGAGAATTTGACGTTCACATAAAACTCGGGAGCTTTCAGTAGGCAGAGTATTACTCAATATTTTGCTTCGGTGTTGGTCGAACATCCAAAGCTAGGGCCGTGTTTTTATGTGCAAAAAGGTAGCACAACCTTACTGAGCAACAATGTGTGGCAACTCAAGCAGTACCGTGGCCATTGAAATGGCACATGTGGGACCAGTGTTTGACCTGCAACTCCATAGGAAATAGGTTGCTAGAACATCGCTATTGTTATGGAAATAAGGGTGAATCACAGGAGAAATCACAGGAATTCTTTCCATAATTAGAATCACAAGTGCACTTCCAGTCAGAACACAAGGCAGATATGTCATAGAAACAAAATAAAACTAAAACCAATGGTTGCTTAAGTATGGTACATAATCAGATTTGGTTTGTGGTAACATTGACATTTTTTAAAAACAGATGACTTCCGGGCTATGTTATGTGGTCTGTCTGAGAAATCGCAGTGCACGGTATTCCAACAAAAATGTTATGACTCTTTTCACAGCTGCAGCAGAAGAAAGATATTAGTACGACACTATTAGTACAAATAATATATTTCTAGGGCTGTTTGTTTATTTTCAATCTTCATATTTTATGTGACATAATGTATGTAAAGCCTTGCTTTAAAGGTGTTATTTTTGTAGTTGTGTAGTCTCGCCTTAACCTTATATTCACCAATATGCCTGGACAACCCAACACCATATCCTTTTAGGCAGTGAAATCAACAGACCTGTTATTGGGATGATGACCAATTCGGCCAAATATATAGTCTCTCTCTCTCTCTCTCTCTCTCTCTCTCACACACACACACACACACACACACACTCTCTCACACACACACATACATGTGCACGCAAGCACACACACACACACAAAGCATCCCTACAGTGATAACTAATGAAGTCTATATTAATAGGAAATTGCAAGAACAAAGCCTTAGTAGTCAATCTATAAAAAAAGGCCAAAAGCAACATGACCATTTAAAGAATGTTGTTCAACAGGGCGATCTGATTTTGTACATCAAGCCAGTCTCTGTTACTCAGGGGAACTATGCAATCCTTACTGGCTCAGCAGTTCTTGTCACTTCTGACGTAATGGAGGAAAAGATGTTCTGGAGATGGACAGTGGGCTGCAGAGCACAGGTAGCCATTTTAAGCTTACTGAGATCAATATTTTGAAGCTAGATTGAATCTTTGGTTAAGCAATCACATGACATCATTTATATTTTATTTCTATACCTCTCTTCATTTCCAGTGGCTTTGTGTTTCATTTTTCATTTGGTTTTATTATTCATGTTAATAATAACATTGACGCATGTTTGCCTTGTTTTAAGAATTCAAAATAATAGTTGTGATTATAATCTGGAAAGGCAGCTCTCCAAAGATACAACTTTGATTGGTTCATAAATATCACTGGAGTGGTACAGTGCTCGCTCCAAAAAAAAAAAAATGTTGGAAGTAACGATAAATCAGTGTTGGCATGGAAACACCCTTCATTCTCAAGACATTCCTCAGGGTCAGACTGTGAAAATGCGTCGTAACATTAGTTAAAATGTGCTCAACAACCTCTAGCGGTGTGCTGCATTTCCCAACTGCCCATCTGCCAAGTGTTCTGCGGTGCTCTGCCTACACAATCCAGAATTCACAGGCCTTTTCCCTCGTCATAAAAGGTGACTGTACAGTAGACCACGCTTGAGAACTGAGAATCAAGCATTACTCTGTCTTCAAGAGTTTAGCTCTATCCCTAAGGCTAACCCTTCATAATATAAGGAATCATATGTGTATCATATGTGCATTCTTAAAACTATGAAAAACAAATCACGACAATGCTCTGAACCTGCACACCAACAGTGGAAACAAAAGCACTTAATGTATACATTGTATATTAGATTATTTTTGGTATAATATTCATTATTTAGTGTACGTTAGTAATATAGAAGCATGTGCTATATATATACACCTTTCCAACACTATAGAACCAATAAGTTAGCTTCGCTGAATTTTTTCCTTTCGTTGTAAAACATGTACAAATAATAATAACAACAACAAAGAGCATGGAACTGGCACAATAAAAAAGTTCTGAAAGCCACGTGGCTTGCTGTCCACAACAAGGCAAAGTATAAAAGCTTTTCTTCTTTTAAAGATATAAAATATCAAAATGATACAATTAATAAAGCTTAGCATCCAGCACTTAATAAATCAGACCAATCTCACTCCCAATGTCAAACAAATATTCTGGCACGAACACAGAAAAAAAAATTTGCACAAAAAAAAAACAATAACTACACTCTACCATTCGTGCCTTAAGGACTGGTCGGACAAAAATGGAAGGAATGTCTTATAAAACAGTAATTCCACTTAACTTTCAATAAATAACCTTTCAACCAAAATAACTGTCAAAAAATGCACTTTATAACACGTCACTCTCTGTAGGATATCTCAAGCAAAGCAGCCTGGTTTTCTTTTTGTTTGTGTTTTTTTACATCTTTTATAATTAATAGAAAAAAATCCATAGAGCTCACACTAAAGAAAAATGGAACATCAGGGTTCCATGAAATAACATAAGGGTGCATATATATATATATATATTTTCTGTAACAACAAACAAAATAAGAATATTTAAGGAATAAAAAAGAACAGCCAGACAACACCCCATTAAAGAACAACAGGCCCTAGTATCCTAGTGCCCCGTGTAAATAAATTGTTAACAAGGGAACACCCCATCAATATGTATGCAAGCATACTTGAAGAGAGAGGCAGATTGAAAAATGAAGAGGAAAAAAAGAACACTTCTTGTTCCACCTCCCTTCTGGTGGAGCAGGACAAGTGTAAAGGAAAAGGTATCATTATTTTAAATGTTTTTAGAAAAAATGTCATGACAGTTTTGGAACTGGAGGGACCCAGTTGTGTCTTTCTGCAGAGATCAGCGGGCATCCCCCATTGGCCAGGAGGCCACAGAGAGTGCTGTGAATGGCGGACAGATCCTGGACAGATCCTCATCCCTGCATAGCGTTCACATCTCTCTCACTTCCTCTCTCTCTGTCCTCGGTCCATACACCCAGTCAATATTTCTATTTACATCTTTCTTCTTTCATTTTTCTCAACAGGATTTCAAACAACTATAGAAATATAAAGTAAATGGACGTGGCAGAAAAGAAAATGGCATACCTTAATTTCAAACTTCGCACAAATATATAGATATAGATATTTAACAGTCATGAGGAAATTTATCCTTAAAGGTAGGTGCGGTCACCAAGTCATCTATGTAAATTAGACTAAAAATGTAAACCACAGAATTAGGGAATTGATAGGAATCTGGTCAACATTAAAGTGCAAGTCTGTGGCAGTTTTCTGCAAAAAAAGTGCCAAACTGCTGCCAATGATCAGACACCTACAGTTTTGCAATAGATACGACCCCCCCCACCCACAAACACACACACACAAACATGTCCACCCCACACCTCCCCCCCCAGTCCCCACGCCCCACTGTTGGAGCAGTTGCCTGCATGGCAAGAAGACAGACGGCACTTGTCTCGTTACTGTTCAGTGTCAAAGCTTCCAAAACTCTCGCAATCAAACGGAGTCGACACTCGCCGTTCAACATCTGCAGAACACGGTCTCCATCTTCAAAATGTCAGATTTATACCAAACCCCGACGTGAGACCCAGAGCATCATTGGACCCTCTGAAACAACGCACTGTGGCAAAATTTTAAAAATGAACAATAAAAGAAAACAATAATAACCTTTCCCACCATCATCACAGATAAGTGTGATAAGGACGTATAAATGTGCACGTGTGAATATCGCGCCTCTTATAGTCAGTAACACTGCCGTGTCTTACCCATGGTCAGAGGCTGCATCTTCGTATAGATTTCTTTAAATTACACTTATAAAAAAGAGAGAAATGAACTAAGAAATCCAGGCGAACTCTTTGTCGCTCCCCGCCTGGTTTTCCCCTTCTTGTGCCGAGTCGCTCTCCTCCTTGTCATTGTCCAACATGGCGTCTCTGTGAGGCGTCCCTGAGTGGTCCTCGTCCCCGTCAGCCAGCATCTCCTCGTCGCCGTCGCCGTCGGCCGGGTCGTCAGGGAAACGGGGGTCGCCGGGGTACAGCTCGTCCTCGGGGGAGCCCTCCTCGCCCTCGCCCGCGTCGCCGTTCTGGTCCAGCAGGGCCGCCATGCCCCGCCCCGAGCAGTCCGCGCAGACGCCGTGGCGACGGGAGCCGTGCTTGATGCCCACGCTCGCCGCCGACATGAAGACGCGGCTGCACACCTTACACACGTACTTCTTGTCCTTACTGTGCACCTGCGGGTGGGGAGAGACGGAGAGAAACAGAGAGTGAAAGAAAGAAAGGGGGGTGGCGGAACCGGACGACACCGGCTCCAAAGCAGGCGGTGGCTTTCTGAGAAGGTGAGCGAGCTCTCGCTGTTCTCGTGCTGTTGCTGTAACTGAAACCACAGTGATTCATAGCAGCTCTTTACCCCATAAAGCCACTAACTCTGAACATGTCATGATTTTGGATGCCTTTGATCTGTCTGAAACCAAAGCAAATTTCTGTGGCATATTCTCACCAGCGTCAGATTAAGCACATGTGTCCAGCCATGTGTTCGCTGTGTGAGGACGGCATGGCCGGTGGGAGAGGATAGGAGATGACATCTTCACCAGTCTCTGACGCAGTGAGGTAAGAGTCAGCTCAGGGTCAGGGTTGGGCAGGACCTGACCTCTGACCTGCTGCTCCCCCGTTTGACTGCGAATCAATCCTGTCTTATAATTTATAACAGCCCACTATAAAGCAGGCTGAGACTAGTCAAACCTTGACAGGAATGTCAACTGAATGCAACACTCGTTACTGGGGTACACACAAAATGCTGCGCAGCACAAAATATTTGCAAAATTGAAGCCCGAAGTTTGATATTTTGAAGTATGTTTGACATACTTCAGATTCCACCTCCCATTAGCCCCTCAAAATGTCTGTGGCTCTTTGCCTCCTGAATGCATCCATGTTTTTCCCCACATCGTGACATGAAAGCTCTGTATTCCCTCCTGTCCTGTATGCCCCTGAGAGCTGAGAATTACAGTGTTCCATCTGTAGATAATATAGCTTTAAGTAATCCCAGCTGCATAAAGCAAAAGGACATCACAAAGGGCATTCTTATGTCAAAAATAATGGTAGACTATGAGAACCCAATCGGACCAGACAGTTATATGAGCAATGACAGATGTTTGAAATATTCACATACGTTTCTGACAAGTAGCTGCCTTTACAATGACTGGTGCAAGGGCATTTGGGGGGTTTGTGGCCCACAGAAAGGAAATCCACTTCAGGTAACTCTAAAGCTTATACAGCAATATGTACTCCGGTGACAGCACATACAGTACAAACTGATTCATTTAATAGCATTTAATAACAACAAAATGGTTTAAAAAAATCTAAACTAATCTGGTAATATACACATACAACCCCAGCAGGGATAATTTTGCTATACAAGCTGTTTTGGAGTTAACAGCCAGACCTCCCTGTTCAGTAACTTGAGCTCCCCACTGTGGTCCAGACAGCAGAAACCATACACATCTTCCAATGCAGGCCCACTGAGGGCCACCTCTTTCCTTTACAGATAATCATGCTAAACATAGGTATAGAGGCTTAAAGACAGGGTCTCTGCACAGTGGTATTTACTTATACTACACTGCTAATTATTGGTTTGTTTGGCTATTTTTTATTTATTGAGTACTAATATGACTTCTGTGCTACTGCACTTCCTGAGATGAACACTGATGTTCTCCACTTCGGTGAGTCTCTCAGGGTAAGAGAGGCTGCTGAGTGAATGTAACGGCGCTATGCCTTTAAGCTGTGCTAAAGCTCCTCCCTGCTCACTGCTGCCCCCATTCTGCGCTGCGGTGCGCTGCACTCACCAGAGTGTGCCTCTTCATGTGCTCCCGGCGGGTGAACTTCTTTCCGCAGATCTCGCAGGGGTAGGGCCTCTCCCCGGTGTGGGAGCGCATGTGCCTCTTCAGGATGCACTGGTGCATGGCCGAAAAGCTGCAGTACGGGCATTTGAACTTCTTCCTGATCACCGTGAAATCGTTCACTGAAACACAGAGGACAAGAAGCGCCGGGTTAACAACTGTGGAACGCTGCCGTTTTGCTACACAATCATTATGATTACAATCACAATTACAATGTTGATTCAGTTTCATATTTTTTTCGAAAACCATTTAGGTACATTGCAGTATGCAAGTATTTGGTCACTGACAATTTTGATCATTTTCACTCCTTACAAATTAGATTTGACAGAAACAATGAATACGAGTTGCAGACTGTCAGCTTTAATTTGAGAGTATTTACATCCATATGTAAAAGCAAAGTGTGGAGAAAGAAAGGAATTATTCATCATCCAAAGCATACCACCTTATCTATGAAACATGGTGGAGGTGCGGTTATGGCCTTGGCATGTATGGCTGCCACTGGAAATGTCTTTACTGGTCATTTGATGGCTGATGAAGTGGAAGTGTATCTGCTAAGAACCAACTATATGCCTCAAAACTGGATAGCCTTTCACTTTGGAGCCCAAATATAAATATATATAACCAAGTAGTTTTCCACTGCCAAAATGTAGAATGTTCTTGGTTGGACGAGTCAGTCACCCAACCCAAAGTCCACCCAACTACAGGTCCAAAACAACAACAAAAAATTAAAATGTTCAAATACTTATGGACTGCACTGGATTTAGCCTACTGTCTGTACTGTGCAAACACGGTATACTGTACAAGCAGGCCTACAAAAAATATTTGCAAATGCCCACAGACGCCAGACATCTATGTAGAGACCTACGTTTCATTGACTGTATTTGCTTTCTCTTCATTTCATTAAAGCAGCACCGTTCATGTGTTTAATCCACGAAACCACCCCGAACTGACGGTTACCCTGGAAACTGCTGATCTTGAGACAGTAGGGTAGCAGCTAAACGCTGAAACCCCAGGAAGTGACCGGCTGTAGGTTTGCGGCTGTGAGATGCTGTTGGACAGAAATAGGCGTCGCGGTAACCTGAGGTCAGCCCAGTAAGTTTAAGCGGCATGTCCTTTTCTTATTGAGACGTTGCTAAGCCAATTATCCCGCGGTCTAGACTTGCCTTGAGTTAAGCAGATGCAAAGAAGGTCAAAGCAGCCGCGCGCATTGCGGCCCCTTTACTTTATGGCCTAGCCGTGAAATATGGTGTGCAACAGAACAGAGAAGAGCCGTGTTTTAATACAAACACACTCCCTGTAGCTCACAATCTCACCATCTTATAACCCCCCCGAAAGATGGAATCTCAACATTAGGAAGAAGAGGCAAATTCTGTAAGGTGACTGAATACCTTGCTACATCTACCTTTTGTACGGTTTCCACACATCTCAAGAACACTAAGGACAAATCATTGTACATCAAAGAGCAGCACAGAACTAAAAAATCACTTTAAAAAGGAGAATTCAAGGACAGGTTTCTAAAGCAGAGTTATCAGCAGTTTATTGAATACAGATATAAGCTACAGAGAAGTAGTTTCATCTTTTTTCTTAAAAAAAAAATACACATCTATCGGTGTAATGCAATGTACTGTACAAGTTGAAATTCTGTCTAAAATAAAGCATTTTTGTTGCTTAGGAATGTACAAAATCACAAATGCAGCACAATACAGAGTTCAACTTTGCAAATATATTTAGCAATTATTTGCTTCTGGTACATTTCTAATACCTGCAGGCCTACTCACGAATATAATGAACATTTTCATTTTTTTAAATGTTGCATTTTATTTTTTGTTTTCCTGAGGAAGGGGCAGTTAAAATCTAACTTTAAAAGTATGAGTTCCTTTTTGTACTGAAACGAGTTCATGTGATACATTCAGGTCAGCACAAGCCATATATTTCATATATGGAAAAGACCCCAGAGACACTATTCCATACCCCCACAAAATCACTCAAACTGTGCGGAATGATTAGCTTAGCTTATTGCCTTTGGTATGGCCTCCTTTAGCAAAGGTCCTTCTAACCAAAACCTCCAAACCCCCCACCCACCCCTGGCCTGGACTGGAAGATTTACAGAGCTGCCAATTTAGCAGCCTCTGCATCACAGTGCATGTGTTTTACAGTAATACACCGTTTAAGGGCACATTTTAAATCATACATGAAAATTGTGAGACAGAAACTGTCCATTTCCTATAACCATGTGCCCGACCGGCCACTTGTTATGAGATTCTACGTAGCTGCAGAATTTCACAGCATTAGGCCCACCTCACTGTGCCTGGCTCATCCTGGCCTTGCCAGACTGTAAGCCGAGTGCTGGTGGTGGGTTTATTTATAAACATACCACACAATCTGTCTAACACATCATGTCATTGGTGACTGACAACAGGTGATTCACAGGAGGGGTGCAATCAAAAGCTCCAATAAGCCAACTTGGACCAAAAGTGCAAATATAATAACAACAGTAATTACATTTTTGAATCAATAAAACATTTTGAATTATAAATAAAATCTCAAAATTGTAACTTATTCAATTGCCCTTCATCACCATTAAGGAAATATTAAAAATGGACCCTTCCAGTGCAAGCCCCCTATGGAGTATCTGACAGAAGGGACTATATAAAAAGACATTTCTCATGTTCAGCAGCAGCAGGTCAAGTGTGAACATTTATTAAAACATTTTGATCAGAGGTAGAGCTTTTAAAAATAATATGCCACTAATTTACAAAATATCACTGTTTGTAAACTCTTCCATTTACTTAAAATATATTGCTCAATCTATTCTTTGGCTCTAATTTCATATTTTATATCAAATGGTCAATTAGCACTACTACAGAGATGCAATGTAATGTCTAATAGAACTACAAAATGGCGAAATGTCTTCTGTATATGAGGAAATTTGAATAACAGATAACTGTTAGCTAAATATCTTACAACCTTTCTTGCCGAGAGGTGCATATGTTGCTCTAAAAGGCAGTGAGTGTGTCAGAATTGGCTTGTAAAGATGTGGGACGGCTGCTGTTTTGTGCGAAGACTGCAATTAATTCATTAATATTTTCGTTAAATGAGACGCTCACAGCAGTCTGAAATTATGCATCTTGTTTCCAGAGTAAAGAATACAGTTCCTTCTTTAAATATGTGCAAAGTGTACCGAGAGACCGTGTGCATTTTCAACCACCACGTGGATCCCCATAAGATCTACTGAGGTTACAATCTACGATGTTGCAAGCACACAGCAGAAACGGCAACCTGCCGATATGTACGCATCCGCACAAACACCGACGAAAGAGCCTGCTGGCTCTCCCGCTCCCCGATGAACTGACCCCACGGTGAGGCCACCACACGGATCAAAAGAGGTCACAGCCCTAACTCTCAATCCACCACGCCTACCATTCTCCACCCACTCCTCCTTTATCTGGGGTCGAGGGTCAAGCGAGGGCAGAGAAGCACAGAGCCAATTACAGCAATTATTCGGCTCGGCTTAGAGCGAGACGTTGGGAACGGTGCGAGAGAGGCTTCGCGCATTTCAGCCCTTTCTGTGTCAGCTCTACAGAGGTAACAGAAACCTGAAAAAAGCTGAAAAAAGGAGAAAATCGCCATGTTCCAGCAGGTGGCGCTCTTGAATGGCTGTTGTGCTTCCCACTGTATTTCACACTGCTTCTTGGTTATGGATACTCAGAATTATGTTTTATAAGGGCTGGTGTTATAAGGGCAGCCCAATATGGAGAAAAACACGGTGAACAGTGACCAGAAAGAGACAAAGTGCATAGAAGAGAGAAAAGTTCCCTATATTACACCACCATCAGTGCAAACCGCCAGCACCCTCCAGCTTAATGCAATCATCACTTCTTTTGCAATGACCAAGGTCTTCACCCATCAGCCCAAAATACATATAGTTCAACACTGATCCAGGCTCCCAATACCCAGAATCGTAATCACTGAAACACACTTCAACATACAATGTGTGTCTTGTTGCATTGCATAGCAATTGTGCTTTTCTACATTTGCAGCGAACCAAAAGTATAAAATATCAAATCCTTAAATAGATATTTTTTTAATTTAATTTAAAATACAAAAAATACAAATATACACATTTTATAAAATATAACAATGCTTCCGTATAAACATTCACACCTACAACAGAAAAAAAGAAGTTCAGTGGGAACGTTTGCGGAGAGGGAGGGGCGCTAGGGGCCGCGCGTTAGCCCGTGGCTCGGTGCCGCCGGCCGCCGGGCGGACGGACGGACAGATGGACGGATGGACGGGCCGCGGAGCCCGGGCGGCGTCAGTCGCGGGCGTGGGCGGGGACGGAGACGGAGTCCTCGCTCCTGAGCGCGTGTAGGTCCCACAGCCGCTCAGACTGGCAGCACACCTTGGCATGGGTGGCCAGGTTCTTCTGCGTGCTGAAGGCCTTGGCGCACACGAGGCAGGAGAAGACGCGCTCGCTGGAGTGCACGGACGACAGGTGGCGGTTCAGGTCGGTGCGGTCGCGGAAGTGCTTGGCGCAGTAGCCGCACTGCATCATCTTGCGCTTGAAGTGGATGGTCTTCTCGTGCCGGTCGGCGTTGGACTTGAGCGTGAAGCTGGCCGGGCACTGGGAGCAGAAGTAGCGGGCGGGGGGCTCGGGCGGGGCCGGGCCTCCCCCCAGGGGGCGCTGTGGCGCCTCGAAGCAGTCCAGGGACAGGGCCATCAGGGACAGCGTGTGCTTGTACTCGTGCTCTCTCAGCTGGTCCAGGCGGCCGAACAGCCGCTTGCACAGGGAGCAGGCCAGCTCCTGGGGCCAGCTCGCCACGCCCGTGCCTCTCTGATCCACCACCGCCATCTGATCCTCCTCCCCAGGGGGCTGGCCGCCCTCCAGGCCTAAGACAGAGAGAGGTGTGAGCACCACGGCCGCACCAGCGTCACAAATAAGAGGGCGTGCAAAGCGCAGGCACTGAGGAAAAGCCAAAGAGCAGGACACCTTACCTGCACCGGAGCCGTGAACGTCCTCTTCACAAAGCATCGGCTCCTGTAAACGCAGGGAACAGCGTTAGCACGGCAGTCTAGCACACTAACGGTAATATATTATGTTCTTTTGGCATGCAGACACACGTACACACAAAGGCAGGCAGACTGACAGACTTAAAAAGGGGGAAAAAAAGGCAAACAGGCAAAGAAAGTGTTACATCCAGCATTGCATTTTAATAAAACATAAAAATGGAAAGGACAAACTAATGAGTGTGTTGTCTGTGAGGATAATGGCTCCAGCCTGAGGATAATTCATGTGAACGGTGGTCAGTTTGGCATTTTTTTTCCACACGTTCACCCAGGGTTCTTTTCAATTTGCACAACAGGTGGGGAGAGAATAACTCTTTGTCTCCTTTCACAAGAGGATATTCAATATTTGCTCATCTCTAGTGAGAGATGCAGATGCCTCTGACAGGTTTGTTTGCTTATCCCTGGGCTTGTGTAGGTACGCCCGCCCTTCCCTCCTTCCCCACACCCACCTCCAGCGACCCCCCTCTCTCCCCTCGCCCCCTCAAGCCTCCCCACCCCCACCCCCCCAGCGTCTAAGCACGCCACACCACAGACTAACAAACAGATGGCTCATCCACAGAGGTAGTGGGACTTCTTGGGAGGGAGGTCCACAAAACAAATGCTATTTAAGTAAACGATATATGACCTGCAATCTTACAGGCACAATACTCTCTTCAATTGCGCTGCGCTATTAATCGTGTGTACTTTTACTTTCACTAATGTCTGCCTTGCCATTAAGGTCCTGCCCCACCTCTTTGCAAAGAAACTACATTTCCTAAATGGAATATTTTTAAAAAACTAAATTGAGCAGCTTTTACTGTGCTTCTGTTGGGACTATATTTGGATGGCAGTGCCGAGAAAGCATTAATGTTGGCAGAAATGAAAATGAAAGGAAAGAAACAGAAAAAAAGACAATCAGGCACAGGTATGATGGTATGCACACATATCCGTAGGAAATGCAGGGAATTCCACCATCGGCGGTCAGAAAGAAGACAGACTCCAGGAGCCGTAGGGCCGGGTCACTGCGGCAGCTGCTTACCTCTGTGGACGAGGGGTCCGGGGGCTCCTCCACGAGCTGGACACCCCCAGCCTGATGGAGGCTGGAGGGCCCAGAGGGCCGGCCGGTGGGGGGGTGCAGGGGTGGAGGAGGAGGAGGAGGAGGAGAGGACGCCCCTTGTTTGCTATCAAATTTGCCCCCTGGACGATTGGAGCTGCTGTTGTAGGAGCCAGGCCCTGAGGAACACAGGAAACGAGTCTCACCCACGTAAACTAGAACCAGCTGGCCACTTCTACACAACATGTGAGGGGGCAAGAAGGCACAGAGGGGCAGGCTGCAAAACTGGAGCTACGCGGGTCCGCGAGGAACAGGGTGAGGGGGCTCCTCTTCTCTCCACCGCTCTCTCTCTCCGTCTCACTCCTGCCTTCCTTCTCCTCCCACCCACGCGTGGGCACAGAAGACGAGGAAGAGAGGGAGAGGTGTCGAAGGAGGCTCGGGTTTTTCTCTTCGTTTGGAAATAATAAAGTCGTCCAGCTGCTTCAGAGCATCCATCCAGGGGAAGAGAGGACTTCTGCGAGAGACTCTGGCTCTATCTGTGCAGCAGTTCACCAGCGAGAACAAAAAGACCTCGTTTTATTTTAAGAGTGCACGCTGCTCGTCCTGCTCAATCGCCGATTACCACTGTTAACAGCCATTTATATCTTCCGCAGGAGAAGTGTATATGAATGCGCTCGGAGGACCACGTTACAAGGCGCATTTTGGCAATCGTGATCAATTATTGAGAGTGACAGATAGAAATGGTTTTCAACTGAACTGAGCTGTCTTCATCCAGGCTTGAAGACACCCAACGCAAACCCAAAGAGGGGTCTGTGTTCGGGGAGGTCAGAGGCAGTATTTCTGGGGCGCTGAGTGACCGCCATGCTGGGGGGCAGGTCCGGGCAGAGGAACGTAATCGCGAGGTGTCTGGGGGCAGCGGACGGACAACCGGAAAATTCTCCTCTGACGCACACACCCTCCCCACCAGCGGCCTCCCGGGCCCCCTCCCAAACCCCCCCTCCCCATAAGACCCCCAGGGGCTGAGGGCCCGATGACACTCCTCTGCTATCCAATCACAACAGAATATTGCATTTCCCTGCAGCGTAATTACATCACACTATACAGTATTAGGCAGCTTCAGCTGCTTTTGTTGCGATTTCCTAAGTGTTCGGTGGTTTCGAATAGGGTGAGGGGCTGGTAGCAATGCTTTCAGGCACTATTGCGGAAAATCATTAAAACAACAAACAGTATGTGAGCTCCATGTAACATGAGTTTAATTGCAAACCACACAACTTGGGTTCACGCATTCCAGTTGACCATATCCTTAAAACCGCCTATACAGTATATATTGCCCCACAAGTCATTACCAATGGCAGACAAACAAACAAACAAACACACAAAGTTGCGGCAGTTGTCTTTTGGAGTTCTTTTTAATCAGCTCCATAGCTTTTTCACAGCATGAGGACAATGTACCTTTCCTCTCACTTGACGGGTCCACTATAAAACAGGGGACTGTGTTTACACACACACACACACACACACACACACAGTCAAGAGATCCAGGGAGGGGAGAATGGCCTGGGAAGGTGTGGTCTACAAAGGTTTGCCTTTGTGTTTACAAGTCATGTGGGTTGCACAAGTCTTTGTTTGAGTAGGAAGGGGAGTCTGACATTTTGAGCTTGTGTGCCGAGCACTCCACCAGTGAAGCTTGTGGGTGAACTGGCCCCATTACACCGTGTCCTTTCATGCGATTGTCTGTAAGATGGCAGTGGTTTTACCACGGTAGGTACTCAAAATCAAAAGAATGAATGGGAAGGGTCTGCATGAGACAATATCGGACACACTCATGTACATGACTGAAATACTTTGTAGTTAGGAGCAACTAGGATAAAAGAGAAATGTACACAAAATTCACATTGAGAAATATATATTATATTTGATATATACTTTATATTATAAATAGAGTATGTATGTATAATATAAAGTATACATTAATTGCACACGCACGCACACGTGTATGTATGTATGAACACATGTTCATATAAAGAACAGGAATGATTGAGTGTTTATACTAAACCAGAAATAAAACAGAGGCATCCACAGTTACAGTACTATACATTATATTGTCTTTCAGTGCAATGACAGCTCCTCACAGTTCTGTTCAGTGAGCGGACATAGCAGTCTGACATTTTTACAAAAGGCAGAGCTGAGAAAAACAGTCTTCTCTCACCCTTTTCTCCCCCCAAAGAAATACATTTCATCTGAATTCAAGCCCCATCCATTCCCCCATATAGTCTGACTGCTGGACGTGCAATTTAATTAACAGCTGTTGCGTAACTCCCCTTTAGTGGGAGTGAAGCTTAAATTTCAGGCTTTAACTTTGGAATTTGTGTAGGCAAAAATGGACACAACCCATATTTACAATTTCCAAACACCATATATTTCAGAGAAAATAAAACACACATGATCATTCTTTCCCCCAAGATGGAGTGGACTGTTTTTCGGGTGTTTCCTGCGTTTCCTGTGTTTTTCTTTTTTTATGAACCTGAATTATTCTTGAACCAAAATCACCCTGGTATGACAACAAGCCCGAGGCAGGGCTGGAATAGACTGCAGGAACCCGGACAGAAACATTAAGATGAATTCACCATACCTTCGCTTCACTATGGCAACCCTTGATTGAAGAAGTCACTTAAATTCTTTGTGCTCACCCAATGAAATGAGTCACCGTCATATTCAACTGCTATTATCCAACTGTAGGATTTAGTGCCGTGCTAAAGGGCATTGTTAAAGGGGTGGCCCTCCCCTCTCCAACTGAACTCCAGGTGCCCCTGCTGGAGAGGGGCGAAAGGAGCACCTGGAGATTCCACAGCAGGTTCTGCGATTTGAGGTCCAGGTGGACTGGGCTGCCCTCCTGCCCTTTTGGCCCTGGGACTAAGTGTTGGGGCAAGTGCACTTTCCCTTCCCTTTATCAGAACATCTACAAAGGGCAGTTGGACATTGTCATACCATTGGCTTTCTAAACCTGCCACAGCCAGTCAAACAGGGGCTCTGTATGTTCCTTTTCAATGAGGGCGGTCACGTGCTCTGAGGCCAGTAAAAACACAAATGCGAGCCCTTTTCCCCGTACACAATTCACACTCCGGCCCTCAGGACTGATTCAGCGTCCGCGTTTTACAGGACTGAACCGCAGAGACCTTCGGCGGATAATGCTTTCAACCTCGGCCATTCAGTCCAGAAAAACCACAATGATGGCAAATGCACAGTGATTTCATTTATTAGCCATAACGTTCTTTTTTTTATGACAACCAGACAGTTTTTATGAAAAATATTGCTTTCAATAAAACAAGTTTATTTGGTCTGTTATGGAATTTAATAGCACTGCCATGTTGTCAATGCCAAAGCAGCAGGGACCAATAGTACAGCATACCGTGGAGGAGTGATATGTTCGTGTGGTGAGCAGAGGTAAGTTTCCCTGGAACTGCGTCTGTGGTCATGCTATGGTCAGACAGCAGCAATATCTATTAGCCTGCCATTCCTGTGGTACATTAACACATGAAAGGTGCTTGACTAGGTTCACATCAGCGAAGCTGGCTTGTAAGTGGGGGGTTTCAGGGCAAAGCACTGCCTCACTTGCGGCCAGAAGTACATCAAGGCTTTGGAAAACACACCTACTTCACAAGAGGAGCAGGGGACATGGTTCAATCACAAGCAGCGCTAATGGCACAGGGAAAAAAATCTCCAGAGTTTAACCTCAATCTCTTTTCTCAAAATTAGGTTGCAGCACAGATTCATAGCGTGTGAATTAGCCGAACCCCAGCGAAAGAAAAAAAACACAGAGCTCTGCGTACCTTCATTAAGCAGAGCTGTGAACACGGCGACCTGTAATTTTAGGCAATTACTCACACACTCACACACACCCGCACGTGCAGCCCCGCTCCATCAGCACATATTTACACTTATCTGATAGATGTAACAGTTTTCTTTGAAATAAACAAGAGAAAAAAAAAAGGAATAAAAATTTCATAACAAAGTACATTTTGGCGACTAGAGTGAAGGCAGACATGTCAGAAATGCCAATAGAATGTGTTCCCTGAGGTCCTCCTCGACTTGCAGTCAAGGTAACCCGTATCTAGGAGATGTGTCTGTGTCTAAGACAGTAGAGAGGCACAGTGTGAAAATCATGATGATCAAGCATAGTGAGGACCTCTCTTCTGTTCTGCTGCCACAGCACACCGGTCCCCACGTGGTTAGAGTGACCACCATTAACACATTTTTTGGAGGCATTAAGTCAACTTAATATTTCCAAGAAAGTATCTGATCCTCCACTCCTTTTACCCACATCACAAGCAGGTGATGAGAGCCTGACCCAGCCACCTGTTACAAAACAGGTATAAATAACCAGTTCCTTGACCCAGTATATTCTTATTATTTTCCATTGTGATTAAGGAGTAGCTCTCAAGATGATTTCATCCAAAGCTCACCAGGAAAAAACATTGTAAGTGTTTGTCAGCACACCTCACAAATGACAGACAGACATGTATCTATAACTCAAAGATCAGATTCCATCTGCTGAAAATGTTGGACTGATAACTGAAGCCACGGTCTGCAGCCGGGCCTGCCCTGTGTCACCTCCCACTTCCACTGGATCAATCTTTCGCAGGGATTACAATAAATACGCTCTGAAGTTAAAGAGGGGGTCGGGGGCAGGGAGTGGGGGAAAGGGCAGCAATCTATCAATGCTTGGGTGACTTCTCTCTGGTCTTTAAACATGTTTCTTCTTTTTCTGCCATACTTGGTACTCCCATCTCTTTCACTCATATAATTCCCAGGATAACGGGGCACTCACAGTATTTTCTACTTGCAGGTCACCCGGGAAAAAAACTACAAAAAACAGTTAAAGCCACCGTCCTTCTCAGCTTAACATCATAGCTACGGTTCAATGGCTTTGCTGATCCTTTAAACCGACCGGCGACATCTTCATTGGACACACTCTGTACAACCTTCAACACACAGGGAAGTGCTCCAGCCAGCCGCCCATTACCATGTCAAAGGCCCACTCTTTTGTCGTCTGTTCAGGGCGAGCTAAAAGAGCATGACCGGATTTAAAGTTTTTACTCGTTTCCCTTTCTCAGGGGAAACAAAGGTGCTGAGTTTAACCAACAAAAGATGCAATTACACGGCAAGGCAAGACAAGGAAAAAAACACAACTGCGCCCATATGTCCAAAATAACTTGATGGAACTAAGCAATATCCGTGAAATTAGCTTAATGATTTAAAAGCTTTTATTAAACACACTCTCCAACCACTAACATCCCGAAAACATATTTTTACAGTTGATGGGGCCTTCCTGTTCCAAGGTGAACTGAGCCAGCACACTCAAACGTTTTCATCTGCTGAACACTTGCACACATGCTCACACAAGGCCCAGCTCATCTCAGCTCAACACTCCACCAATGATACTGAACCCAGCACACCCGAACGGAACACTTGCGTAGTCAAACTGAACCCAGCAGAAACCAGGCACTTTGGCCTCACTATAACTGAACACTCACACATTCAAACTAAACCAAGAGCAACACAACATTCACTACATCACGTTTATAAACACAATACCCAGCACACTGACGGTCTCACACCAGGGTGAGTGGGAGTATTGGGGAGGGTTCTACCAGGGCGGGAGTACTTGAATAAAAAGGCTAACTTACGGGATAAGGAGTGGCCGCTTTTGGGAAGGTAATCGAAGAGCAGGGGGCTGTCCTCGCTCAGCATCTCGGCGCGGAGAGAGAGGAGGCTGTTCTTGCTCATGAGCGCCGCCCGCAGGTTGGCCACGGAGGCAACCTGGCAGGTGGGGTCGTCTTTCTCTGCCGCCAGAGACTGCGACAGGAAGGCGGCCTCACCCGAGAGGGCCTCCTCCTGCTTCACCAGGAAGTCCAGCCGGTCGCCACGGCAGTCCGAGCTGTTGGCCTCCATGACGTCGGCCACTGCGGAGAGAATCAGGACCCGTTAGTGGTCAGTCATGGACGGAGGAACCAATCAGTATTCAAAGAGGAGAAGCCATCCAACCAATTGTAACCTTAATAGTGTACAGGTAGGCCCATCTACGTATTTTGATTAGTTCACTTATTATCAAAGTCGAAGATAACTGCGATCAACAAACATGGCAAAGGAAAAAGGAAAATAAGAAGAAAACCACACATACGCAGTTTCATTACAGATCAATTCTGTGTACTAGAGGAAGGGAGGTTTCTAATCCAGCATACAAAAGTCCAGCACGCAAGTGGGAAACCACCTTTTGAAACCACATATCTTACCCCATTTCCCTACCCTGCAATACCACAATGTGATGTTCACAATCACACATTCACAGTCAAATTGGTGCACGGGCGAGCACTTAGACGTGAGCCTGGTGTGTGGTAAGGGCAGAAATGCATATGGGGTAAAGATAAGATATGGTGGGAGAGAGAGTTGAATGGTAACATGCTACCTCTCCAATAGCTGCCACTTTCTTTTATTACGTCTTTTTTATGTAGTCATTGAGATTAGACATTATTATTTTTTATTCTTCAAACTCGTTGTGCCTATTCCCCCAAGAACATCTCATTTAAAACTTGTGGCACTCGGTAGGGTGTGTGTGTTACATTTAGTGGTAAGAAAGTCAGAAAGACAGGAAGACTCAGGTCCAAACACACAATCTTGGCTCTGCCAACCATAGTCGATAAGTTGATAAAAAGAAGTGCCACTTCCACAAAATTGCCATTTTAAAATGAAAATAAAACACGCGAGAGATAGCATTAGCTTAGCACACAGCTCCACTGAATCCACACACCCGAGAAGGCAGTGGAAGATGCAAGGAATACACTCTCCAAAAAGGGTTTTAGACTCATTGACAGTGGAAAAAGGAAGGAGGCTGTTCAAAACAGCTGTCACCAGGAAACTCCAGCCCTCCTCTCCAGCTCTGCCTCGTTCAAACTGCTCCACTGGCAGCCCGCTGATGACAACTTCATTGGAGCCACACACAGTTTACCAACTCTTGGATCTCTGAGATCCATATTTTTCTTGTATTTCTTGTTTCTTGTATTTTTTTCTACACCGTCCCCCCCAACCCCCACCAACACACACACACACACACACACGCACCTTAACTAAGAGCCACACTGAGTATTTACAATGCAGTCCCAGGAGACACGGGTCTGAAGGAGCGGGAGACTGACACGCTCTGTGAATATCTGCACTCTGCGCCGTATAAATAACAACCCAGAGAAACAAAGCTGCTCCCGTCTGCCGTGGGGCGCTGCCAGGAAAAGCCATCCTCATGGAAAAGCGTCCCGCTGGAGTCTGCTGGAGGCAGGCAGGCAGGAGGGGGACAGCTGGGCCTCAGACTCAGTCCAGCCTAAAACACCCCCAGCCCAGCCTCCAGTCCGCAAAATACTCACAATACACAAACACAAATATACAACCCAACTATCCCCAACACAAACACCACACACGTACACACACACACGCGCGCGCACAGAGGGCCCCACCAATATGCAAAACCCACACACATACCTACACATAAAACACACAATTAGAAAGTGCTTAAAAGTGTAATTGCTATGTAATTATAGAAGGAGCATCGCACGGGACAACACGGTACACAGAGGCTGTTATTCTGTGTTGCAGGTCAGGCACAGCGAGCGAAGGAGGACTGATGGAGCTGGATCTCTATCTTAACAAAGCTACCAGGACATAAATAAGCTCTATCCAAGCCGTTCAAGGGCACCAATGCTTATTATTAATAATATGCTGCTTATTATACAGAAGTACTGTATGGTACTTCACCTTTCTGATAAATATATATATGTATATATATATATACATATATAACCTTTTTGTCACCTGTATATCATTATGCTTTTGAGACTGCCACGAGTATCTCACAATAAAACCAAGGTAAAATTCAGGAAGTCAAGTCAGAATGATAAATACTTGGGTTCGGTGGTTTTGAATTCCATCTCCTCTGACTCCGTGGCTAGATATGTGTACAATGCACCGCTGGCCAGTGACAAGGCGCCCACACAGGTCCCAAATCCAGGCCCTCAGTACCAGTGAACAACCATCAGCACAGTCATAGACTTTGCATAATTTCACAGGTCAGTAACAGCTGACATTGGCTACATGCTGTATATCCAGATGGGTGTCTTCTCACAGGAGGTCTCCATGGTATCAGTGCAGTACAGATTCTGATACACCTCGTTCACATGCAAAAATGAAAACACCCACCATGTGTAATTAGAAAGACCACAAAACAACCAAGCGAAATGCACTACTTAGAAATACAATGTAAGGCAACATAAGAACTTGTGGTCTCAGAGCTCTTCTTAACGTTCAGCCAGTTCGCATCCTAAATGAGCTGAAGACTAATTGCTGCACAGTGGCACTGAAGCGAGGGGCCTGCAGTGATTGGCCTGGCCAGCCCACAGGTTCAGAAGCAACGCAAACGAGGAAACGCAATCGGCTCCGTGCCAACGTGATCCTGGCAGCTAGTGTATCTGTCTAAAGCTGAAATATCAGTTTGTGTGTGCCTGCCCATGACAAAGAGAGAAACTGCCAGATGTGATTTGTTAGGGTGGACTGTTAATCGCGTCAGATATTAAAGCTGAGAGCAGGCCGAATGAAGAAAAACAGCACGCGAAAAGCGTCAAATTCCATAAAGAGAGAGTGTGTGAGGTGGAAAGGGCTCGAGCTGGGTGAGGAATCGGATGGCACAAAGATATACGGGCGCGCGCACACACACGCGCACACACACGCGCACACACACGGTAAAGTTAATTAAGATGGGGGAGCAAGGGTTGCAGTTGGGGGCACAGCATGGAGGAATTCATTAAAGCCACCCACCTCTCACCAGTGGGCCGGAGACACACAGTCAATCAATAAAGTAGATCAGATTTTTTTTCCTGACAAAAGAACGACAGGCAAAAAAAAAAAGTAAAGCAAAAAAAAGAAAAAAAGAAACTCAACCTCGAACCCCCATCCACTCATACAACCCACGTGATGAAAGAACCCCCACTCTGTATGCAAACCAGCAACTCACCAAATTCCATGAAAATCATATCCCTAACTAGGAAGGGCAAACAATGGTCTCAATGTATTTTTCACATAAAATATCATACGGCATGTATATCGTTTAATAAATAACCAGTACAAAAATACCATTTGCTTTCTCGAAATCCTATTTTCAATCTTGCTTTGTTTCTTGCTCGAAACAACAGGTCCGAATAATTTTTATTTCTCCTTCTGAAGAGATTCTCAGTTTAATTTGGTTTCCATGGCAGCCAGCCACCCTTGGCTTCAACATTTATGCTAAATAAAACCCCCTTTTAAGAGTAGACACACACAGGCGGCTGCGCAGTGCAGGAGTTGGGGGAACGGTGGGAGGCTGTGGTGTATGACTGTACATTAAAGTGAAATAAAAAAGCAGGGAGGTGAAAGCCAGCGTGGCCCCTTCCCCCCTCCCTCTCAACGGGGAGGGAGGGAGTGAGGTCAGCTAACAGGGGCCGACCTCTGTGACCTTTTGTTCTCCAGCTGTAGGAGCCGAGCGCCCCTCCCTGAACGAAACTCAACACTCTCTTTGTCTGACGGAGTTTCGGGGTGTCCCTGGACAATCTCTCGCTTCTCAGAAATATCAGGTTTTAAAGGCAAACGAACACTGTAAAGCGTGGAAGGAGCGTCAGGCACCGTCAACCCCCGCCCGCCTGCTCGTGCCCACCCGCCTCCAGCGCGGGAGAGCGGGACCGACCGAACCCCCGATCCCTCCGCGCACAGCGCGCTTCGTGAATGCCGCAAGGCGCTGAGAATTCACGCAGAGATTTCATTACGACCAGTAAGGACGGTCACATCTGCACATCCCATAAGCTGCTGTCCTCCGTGTCCTTGCCAAGCACCTATTGAGGTGCAGGGAATGTAAAAGCTCCTCGAAGTGTAGAGAGAACATCTGCTTCCCAGAATGGGTTTCTAGCATGGGCTCCTGTACTGAGGACACTTACGCGACGTGGTCGTTACACACCGACATGATGGTGATAGCTACCACACAAGCCGCACGGTGAATCCCATGCGGTGAGAACCTGCTTTTCTGCTACGTCTAGGCTTGTACTGAACCACAGGTGACAGGGACTGTCCTTTGAATGGACATCAAAATAATCTGAAACACTGTGTGAGCTTCGCCAATGGCAAAAAACACATAATTCCATGACAAACACAACGCGATGACACACAATTGCTGAAATGTAGGACACACGAGAGAAAGTGTCTGTGGGAATGTTCTAGAAGTGAGTGTCACGGAGAGGCTACTGAACGTGGTGTGTGCAGTAAACAAAAATGTGTTGAATTGTGTGTTGGGGGAGGAGGGGACATGAATGTGAGACTGGAGTTGCATCATAACTGTGAAGCACTGGTGAATACTCCTGGCATGATAGGGTAATCTTAGCACCTGCCTGTAACTCTTGAATAGAATGGCAAAAGGATCCAAGAGGAGACAGGAGTCAATAGGGACATAGGAAAGGGGAGGCAATCCTTTCATGTGCAATTTCTGTGGAGATATTTCACAAGTGGGACTGAGAAAAGTGACATCGCATTTGCAGAAGTGTGCAAGTGTGTGTGTATGTGAGTTTGTGAGTGTGTGTATGTGAGAGCGCGAACATGTGTGTATGCGAGTGTGCGTCTATAAGAATGCACAAATGTAAGTGTATGTGAGTGTGTGTATGTGTGAGTGTGGTATAGGAGAGCTTGTGTGTATGTATAAGAAGTGTAAATGTATGTGCAAGTGTGTGTTTCGAGAGTGTACGAGTGTGTGTATTTGAATGTGTGAGTGTGCGTGTATGTGAGTGTACGAGTGTGTGTATGCGAGTGTACTAGCATGTGTGTGTGTATGTGAATGTGTGAGTGTGCGTGTATGTGAGTGTACTAGCGTGTGTGTGTGTGTATGTGAATGTGTGAGTGTGCGTGTACGTGAGTGTACAAGTGTGTGTGGTTGTGTGTGTGTATGTGAATGTGTGAGTGTGCGTGTATGTGAGTGTACAAGTGTGTGTGGTTGTGTGTGTGTGTATGTGAATGCGTGAGCGTGTGTGTATGCGAGTGTACGAGCGTGTGTGTGTGTATGTCAATGTGTGAGCATGCGTGTAAGTAAGTGTACAAGTGTGTGTGTTTGTGTGTGTGTGTATGTGAATGTGCGAGCGTGCGTGACCTGAGTGAGAGGGAGGGAAGGTTGAACTTGCTTCCTCAGCACACCAAAGTTTGAAAGGGTAAAAAGTAATTTTCAAGAAAAGGGGGGAGTGAAGCACTAAAAAAGCTCAAGAATTCAGAGGCAATTTAAAAGCAGTGTGGGAGAGGAGAATGAAAAAAATGCTGGGTTAAAAAAAGGAGGGAGGATGGAAAGTAAAAGAGAGGTTGTTATTCCTCTCTCTTCCCTCTCCCTCATTCTCCCTCTCTCTCTCTGTTGTTTTTAGGGACTAACCGGGCCACAACCTCCACCAAGAGAGATAGGCAGGAGAGGGAGGGCAGGAATAAATCAAACAGACCCTGAAGGCTGGAAGGAGGGAGGAGAAGAGCTAAGAGAGGAGAGAGAGGACAGAGAGAGGGGGGGCTGAGAGTGAGGGAGGGAGGGAGGGAGGGAGAGAGATAGAGGGAGAGAGAGAGGTTGGGTGGGGGGGTTGGAGGATTGCAGGGCTCAAGGTAATCTGGGGAGTTAATGCAGCTTAGCAGAGCAGGGCTGCGAGCAGGGGTGGGGGGGTGAGGGGGAGAAAGAGGGGGAGGAGAGTGGAGAGAGAGCCTGGGGAAAATG
The DNA here is from genome assembly GCF_963514075.1 of Conger conger. Classification (NCBI taxonomy): domain Eukaryota; kingdom Metazoa; phylum Chordata; class Actinopteri; order Anguilliformes; family Congridae; genus Conger; species Conger conger. The sequence goes on from NC_083769.1 coordinate 28,417,273, forward strand.
GAATGCAGGGTGGGGAAGAGCAGCAAACACGCAGAGCTTTGTGCTAAAAGCAGGCTCAGGGGAGGGTGGAACAGCCTTAAACCCAGGGTGGAGCCCAGAAATCAGGCCTTAAAGAGCATGCACCACACCGGCCGCTTTTAGTCAACATGTTGACTCGTACGTAAAAATACACAAGTATCACAATCGATCTTAGGTGTTCCCTCCCGTCTCCCTGCCCTAAATTTTCGCCAAGCAAGCCACCCTTAATGCCTCCCTGCGATGATTAGGGCTTCACGGTGTGTGCAGGAAAACTCGAACTTTCCTCCAGGATTGCGTGCTGGAGATGTGGGCGATTTTTTTTTCCCTTCCACATGTCCATTGTCACATCGCTGAAGAATTGCATCAGAACGCCCATGTCCCCGTATCCTTGGCAACTTCCTTCTCGAACACATTTAACATGGAGCAATAAAGAAAGAGAAGGTCTGGAAGGATCCATCTCACAGCACAGCACAGCTGATGGTTCCGTTCTGAGTGGGTGTCCAGTCCTTAGACGACCCCACGCATTCACACACACGCACACACGCACAGGCCACTTCCTGGCACACAATGATGATCCAAGGACTCCAATGAATGACAATTCAGATACTAGTCTGAATTTGATGTCAGTGGAGTGGAAATTCAAAATGTCCAAATTATGCGTCCATATCATGCTAGGGCTCAGAAGCCATGATGCTGTATGATACGGCAGTAATGAAATCAGCTTAAAATGAGCTCCTTTTCAGTTTTACTGTACCATCTTGCGGTTGAATTTAAAGATCCGAGGTGGTAATATTTGTGTGCCTAAGCGATTCTGAAAACTATAAAGAGGATTCAGAGGAGGAAAAGGAAAGTAGTCTACCCTGGGGTTCTTTTTTCTCTTGCCAGAGGAGCTGGGTAATTGAAATTAATTGCGTACGACCAAATCAGCAGAACCGTCGCGAATGAAAGAGGTCCCCTCCCCCACGCCACCGGACAGCTCCTGTCACAGTCTCAGCCTCTTATTTAAGGTTACAAAAGTGTCACTTCCCTTTAGCCGAGCGAGCGGAGGAGAGAGAGCGCATGCTCGGGCCTGCTATGGCCTGCTGTGGCCCAGCGCTTAGCTCGGCCCTGTTCAAGGCTCCTGGTGGAATGAGCTCACAGGAACCCACTCCAGTTGGACCTGCCTCCCACAAAAGAATGCCAAGGGCTCATCTCATCTTCTGCCTCTCATTAGACCCAGCTAAATGAAAGGGGGAGACAGAGATAGAGTGGGAGATAGACAAAGAGGGGACAGAGGGAAAAAAAGAAAGACAAGAGCGAGAGAAGAGAAGAACAGAGAGGTGGAGGGAGACAGAGGGATAGGGAAAGAAGGAGGGAGAGAGAGGGGGAGTTGGGAAGGGAGGGGATGGGGTATGCGAGGAGCTGGTGATAAATATACAATAAGCGAACAAAAGTATAATTTGGGAGTGGAGGAAGGAGGCTCGGCTGCTTCCTCAGTTGGAAAGAGGAATGTGGAACGGGCGGATTCGAGTCTCCCTGAATGGATTCTGGGGGTGGCGTACGCGATGCAGGCCAGACAGGAATCTGTCACCCCCACAGACACTGGCTCCACTTATCACAGCCCAGCGCAGGGGCCGAGAGCCTCGGCCTATCATCTCCCTCCTCCGACAGCGCCAGCGGGAGGGGAAAACACCAGCGCTAAGCAAAACAAAAATGACACCCAGGAGAGGTTTGTGGGACTAAAACCTTGAGGTGGACTCTTCCGAGGTCTGGGAATTCTGTGTAGGCGAAGGCTTAACCAGTACAACTGGGTAGCCCAAAAAACAACAAACCAAAAAAAAAAAAAAAAACCCCAAAAGCTTAAAGGCCCACATGCATCAGTTCTCTCTTCCTGGTTTTAGTATCTAAAACGCCCACAAACGGAAGAGCAGTGACGTAGGTTTTTCTGAAAAGTCCCTAACCCTGCGCTCAACAGCCCAATGGTCAGCTGTGTTAACCTTTAGCGATGTCACCCGCTATTGTTTTACTAAGAGCTCACAAAAATAGCACTTTGATAGCACTACAATACGCATACCTCGACCAAATGTTTTACATTTAACACAAATCGAAAGCTCTGAGATGATATGAAAGGCTCAAAAACAGGAAAACTATGCGTGTGGGCCTTTAACAACCTCCGTGATGAAACATGTCCCACATTTGGGGCGTTTGGTGGATGTGGCGATGCCGGGGCAGGGAGGCCGAGCGGGGGCTCTCTCAGGTGGCGCGCTGCGCTGCCTGGCGGAGCGGCCTACGAGAGGCCCTGCCTCCGGCGGTCTGGGAGTGGGCGAGAGGGCACGGAGCGCCGCGCGGCGTCTCCCGACACTTGGCCGCTCGCCCACGAGCGCGTCTCCGCTGAGGGCCCGATTGTTCCGGGGAAACCGGGGGATGAGCCCGGCCTCGCATGAGCCCAGACCACCGCAGAGGGCGGGAGCTCTCTGCCTCTCTTACACACAATACCTCCAAGGGGGAAAAGGCCTGTGAGTTTCCTGTCATTTTCTCAGAAAAGCAGGACATGTTTTTTTTTTTTTTTTTTTGACCGAGCCAAAAAAGCAGGCATGTGTGTTGGGCATATAATAAAACAGGGTATTTTCCTCTCAATGAAAAGCACAGTGCCCATCTCGTGTTTCTGTTGAGATATTTAACGGAGTGGGTAGGGGGTACGGTCTGATCGGCAGAGCGCATCCAAATTATTATGAGCAGGGAAGCTGATGACAAGAGGGTTGAATTAAGGATAGAAGTCTAAATCCTGCCTTGAGACACCTCTTTCCAACACTCCCGCTCAGAATGACACGTAAGTCACTGGTGGCTTACAAAAGGCTTCAGCCTGGATCCTAGCAGACCCAGAAGTGAATGTGACAATACTGAGAACTCAGCACCGGTGGAGTTTGTCCAACAATTATCTCAGAAGCACACTGGTTCATTCTCTTATTCTCTTTCTCTCTCTCTCTCTCTCTCACATGAACACACACACACACACACACACACACATGAATACACGCACGCACGCACGCACACACACACACACACACTCATCCACGTTAGCTACCTACTCAACATGGCCCTTTACAGGTGGTATGAGAAAGACAGGCCCCTCACTCCAGTCCACCACATGAGTGAAACAAGAAGTGACGCGTGGAACTGGAGGCAGGCAAGGGGACACATGAAAAAAAAGGACATACAGCGGCTTTTAGGACACCCCTCAGTCCTCTCTCAAGGCTCACCCCCCTTCTTCCATTCCAGCACTTCACTGCTTTTCCCCCCCGCTGTTCCCTCGGCAAAGTTGTCTGTGTCTTTAACCAGCCTGTTTTTCCTTCAGATAGAAGGAGGAGGTGTTGTTATGGGGTGGTGGGGAAGGGGGGGGTGGGTTATGAGGGTGGGCGAATGTGTCAAAGCAAGAGAGATTTGCCCTGGAGCTGAAACCCTCCCACAGTACAATTCTCTAACTCGGCAAACCCGACACACCCAAAGGGCTATAGACCTCCACATCCTGTACGGGCGGCCGTTTATCCAAACACACTGCCTCTTCCTTCTGGCTCTCCCTCCCTCCGCACTCACACTCCCCCATCCCTGCCCCCCTCTGAGAAAAAGCAAAAGAGAAAACATGTGGACATACTATACAAGGGCTACAGATTCTCATAGAAATAAGACATTTCTGTAAAAACCCTGCCCAGAAAAATGAGACGTGTGACATTTCTACTTTAAAAAAATGTTTTCTAAAAATCCGTTTTCAGCAAACAGCCTACTGGTGTGGAGTGAGGGGTTTGCTCGAGAGTCCAAAGAAACACTGAACTGTACAATGAACACCCAAATTAAATCATGTTACAAAGCACTCAGAATCCCTACTCTTTTGCTTCTCATGTACAGTAATGTCTGTGCTGTATAAGAGACGCTTATGATTCTGATCAATTTCATGGCGATTACGAGACGTGAAAGGCACAATGGCCTAGGCTAAGGGTCTGATGGTCTTGTCCAATTACCAGAGCTGAATCACAAAGGGATTCATTCTACAGAGCTGGTGAAAATCAGAGCAAATCCCTCACATCTTTCACAATGCAACACCCATTTCACTGACCACTCCATTCATTTTGTCATGCTTAAAGAGGATTATATTACTCTAAACTCTAAATGCAGATTAACCGATCTCATTTGATTATTGCCCTGTTTAAACAACTAACTTTACTACAAACCATTTGGATCCATAGTACGGGGGGAAAAACGAATGTATTCACATTAGTAAACACATTTGTGTATGCAACAGAGATCAATTAACTAAGTGTTCGGTCTGACAAATCTCTTAAGGTGATTCAGTGTAATATAAAAGAGCATAAATGAGTTTCACACAGGCTAAAAATAAATAATAAATTATACCAAAATTCAAGATAAACTGAACGGGGTGGGACCCGTGTACAGTGACCCTGATATTTTTGAACACCCCATTGTTTCTGTGTGTAATGGGGCTTTCCTGGCCAGCAGATTGTGAGGAGATCTGTTCCTTATTCGTGTGTTTTTTTCCATTACCACGGGTAAATGTTCAACTGCTGTTACCCCGGTGCCAACAGGAAATCCTCTTACAGTACCTCCTGGGTAGAATTTCAAAAATAAGAAATCAATAAGAACTGGGAGAGGCAGCACTGGCCTGGCACCAGCACTGGAGAGTGGAGTGGGGGGGGTGTGATCTTTACCCCCAAAACTCAACTATGTTCCACAAGCGTTGTGTTCAGGGTGGGGGTGTTTCTTTCAACTTTTTGGAAAATGACATCACCGGCAGTGAAGAGGGGGTTTTTCCTGTCCAACGTTTGTTAAAAGCTAGGGGGCCTAAAAATAAACCAGGTGTCAGTTATCTGGAACTGAAAGGAGGGAGGGCTTGTACATCAGAGTGGTAAAACGGTACATAGCGTACACCATTTTACCCACAAGTGGAGAAGGGGAAGCCTGAAAGGGGAGAGACGTGGGGCCTGTAGCGTCTCCTCGAATGTCAGGATGAAATAATGTGAAAAATGGCGCTCCATGGGAGCCGCGGTGATAACAGGACACGAGAGAGTTGCTGGGCAAAGAGACGGGGAACACGGGAGGCACAGAAAACAGGAGCGCCCAAAACGGCGACTTTTCGCAGAACAAACACCCATTCAGACCTTTTCAGGGGCAACACAAAAACAGGAGGGGGACAAGGGGCTGAGAAGGGCTAGAAAGGTCATTATGGTGGGATAACAACTCTAAGCACCCCCCTCGTTCTTTCTCTCCTAATGGAAAATAAAGTGTAGCAGATGGAGGGAAAGAAAAAAAGAGAGAAAGACATTCAGGGAGATCATCAGCAGTATCCTAAAGAGGGCGAGTGTGTGTGTGTGTGAGAGAGAGAGAGAGAGAGAGAGAGAGAGAGAGAGAGAGAGAGAGAGAGAGAGAGAGAGAGAGAGAGAGAGCGAGCACAGGAGAGAAAGAGAGAAGAGCACAGATCTTGGGGAGCAGTCAGCCATGAAAAAGGGGTTAAAAATTAAGCCTTACTTTTGAAATATTAAATCTATTTTGGTTTTAATGGAGTAGGAGTATATTAGGAGGAAATACGAAAGTAGATTATTAAACTGGGAAAAAAAAGAGGAAAAAAGAGAGAGAAAGGTGAGTGGGGTGATGGGGTTGAAATATGTTCTTGGTGTTTTAAATATTAAACCTATTTCAAGTTTAATGAAGTGCAAATACTATAGGGAGGTTCTTAACTAGAATATTAAAAGGAAGGGGTTGAAAGGGGGCTCATATTCATTATTTCAAGCATTCACCTTTAGACTGTGGAGACTCCTTTCTGGGAGGAGAGAAAAGGGAAGGAAGAAAAGTTGAGCAAGAGAATTGCTGCAGTTTATAGATGACACTGTTGTGACCCAGGCTATACTCTGAACCCCAGCCCCACCCCGACAACACACACACACACACACACACACTCACACTGAGACACACACACACACACACACACACACAAACACTCACACTGAGACACACACACAAACACACACACAAACACTCACACTGAGACACACACACAAACACACACATGCGTATACATACACACACACACAAACACACACACAAACACACACTCACACTGAGACACACAAACACACACATGTGTATATACACACACACGCACACAAACACACACACACAAACACACACACACTCACACTGAGACACACACACAAACACGCACACAAACACACACACTGAGACACACACACACACACACAAACACACACATGTGTATACACACACACATGCACAGACACACACACTGAGACACACACACACACTCAAGTGTACACACACACAAACAGACAGACGCACCCACACGCATACATACACACAGACACACGCACAGACAAACTCACACACATGTGTATACACACTCATGTGTACACACACACACACATGAATCTCTGGGTAGGTAAACTTGAAGTGACAGCATGCTACACGCCAGACACATGCCAACAGAAAGCATCTCACTGTTTGGTCTGGTGCATTCTGTTATGCAATTAGCCTGCATAACCACATCGCAGAATGATACACACTAAGACTTGAGGACTGTATGTATGCATGCCAAATTTGTGATGACTCAGAAAAATATGAAGGCAACAACAACAAAACAATTAACGAGAGGGATGGTCAGATCAGTTTTTCATATTCAACTGCTAATCACAGGAAAAACAATTTGGCTTTCTGTGTGTCACTTTTAATAGTGAACCGTTGCCGCAATTTTAAAAACAACTGGGGACTGCTGAGGCCATGCTGGGCTTAGAGTAAGGCTACGTTTATGCCCCGATTGCAATACAGCAAATGAAATGGAAGAACACAGACCTGCGGTATTGGGGCTGCTTCCATTCAGCACATAGGAATGTAACACACAGATAGTTATACCCCTTTCACAGACATTCTATGTGAATATCAACTCCTGATTCATGGATGACATTGGATGGAACACAATTTAGCCAGGGTTGAATTTAGAGAAAGAATTCTTCACAAGGACGGCCAATTTTCCCCCCTAGCCTGGCGTAAAAGGCTTAGAGCCTTTTAAAACTTCCACAAAGAAACCCGACGTTGGAGGTCAAACACATCAGAAAGACTGAAACCAGGCATAAGAAAATATGAAAAGCTCAGAAAAGACTGAAAAAGTTGAACATTTATGACTTTTCACACAGGGAGGAAAAAGGTGAGATTATGACTTTTCACATTAGGAGTTTATAAGGTCTGCTTGGCCAAAATGGAAAAACCCATGTGATAGTTTTTCATTATCTTGATGAAGATCCTACTTTCCAAATGGCTGCGTCACTCTGTCCATCTAGAGATTATTAATAAAATCCCCCTTCTAACCCCAAAGGTCACAGTCTGGGTTTCCCCATAATTCGTCACGGTAACAAGTAGGTAGCAGGGCACCAAGCAGAGAAGGACTTGTGTATAGGCTGACCAAAATATAATATTTATTTAGAAACTCACAGATAAATCATTGAATCATACTGGCAACAATGCTTGTGGTGTGAAATAATTTGATATTGCATAATGGTAATTCTGTCTCATGAAACTCTTGCCTCATGGACATGTTTACCCAGGACAAGCTTACTCATAGATTAACAAATGTTTTAGACTCTTTAAAAAGGAATTATAATATGTTTTAAGTAGTCTGGAAAAAACACTGGTCAAACAACCGTGTTTAGAAGCATCTCAGGCTACTATACATTGACAATGGGCCAACTAATTGACTCATTGTTTGAGTTATGACAGGTAATATTATTTCACCTAAGAGTTTACTCAGTGCATGTCACAGAAATGTCCTGAAGGGAAAGGGAGCACAGATACTGAAACAGTCTGAACAATTCTGAGAGGAGCTTTATTATTTGTGTAGCGCGCAGTATCTATTGCTGAACATGACGGTGCTGCTGAAACAGGGAAAATGTCAAAATAATTCTCTTTCAACGCACATGGAGGATGCTGTAGTTTAGCAGAATCGCGATTTGTCCACACACCAAACAAGACATTTTCATCCACATATGTGCCAATGTACAAAGCCTTGAATATTTTCAAGCTAACATATTGATATTGAGTTGTGACGAGGTTAATGACAGCAAATTTGAGATTGAATGGTACTCCAGGTAAAAAACACTGACACACATATACATATTCTCCCACAGACAAAGACAAACACTGGAACACACACACACACACACACACACACAAAAGGAAGTAGACTGGCAACATTCAGATATTTTCCATGTCGAAATGAGCTTAACAGCAGATCATTACAAGGAATAAAGTATAAATGTGCAGCTGCTGCAGTGAGTCCAGCTAGTTCTACAGTACATATACACACTTATTGTAATACACATTCATTACAATACTGTCATATATCCACACCTGAATTCATACATACACCTATACTTCAATATAAAAATATTAGCTACATGTTGCGTCACTTTAGAAGAGGTGTATTTGAGAATGATAGCCCTGGGTTCCTTTAAATATTTGCTTCAGGAAGTCCCCAGCAGGCAGCCTGCAGGCCACATTAAGCTAAAAGAGGTTAAACTTGTGTTCTATCTATAACTATCTGGCACCTGTAGCCACACAGCTAACAGTTATTTTAAAATTAAATGTTTCAACACTGAGCTGAAAAATACAGAAGCTGGGAATGTAAGACCTAAATGTAATGCTACTGACAGGATCTAACATGTAAAAATTAGGTCTTTAATAGACATGTACCAAGATTGCGGATGCAAAAATGAATGAATTTTATTTCATTGATAAGCACATATCTTGCTGAACACACACTCATTGTGTGAGTACTAGCACAGGTGTCATTGGGGAAGTGCGGGAGCCCTGGTATGACCCAATGTTACAACAGTTCCCACTACTCTATTAAGCATTCATACCAAAATAATAGTAAGTACCAACGGTAGCAGGTTTAGCACCCTTTTTATACTGTGAGCATGTCTCAACTCCTTTGTGGGTAAAAGCAATACTATTAGATTCAAGCTAAAACCTAATTTGAAAGATGCCTTTTAAGCACCACTTGGCAACTTGTATACCAGCGGTAGAGTTTGTTCATTGACAAAGCTTGTTTTTTAAATGAAATATTGCATATGTACGTGTACAAATACTTAGAGTTTTGCTTTGGGGAGGGGATGGTTTCCATGAAAATCCCTGCCCATGGCGTCACAGCTGTCTGTGTAACTGGTCTGTGCTGAAACACAATTGAGAACTCCTGCTTTAGGCTAACTGCTGATGCTATATAAATGAAAGTGTGTGAATGCAGGGCTATTCACCCTCGGTCCTGTAAAGCTGTTATGTCTACTTTACTACCAGCTTGGCATTTATTGCAACTACCCCACTGAACTAATAATAAGTTGTGATTGAGCCATATTAACTTCCATCCCGAGCGCTGGAGATGTACAAAGCTGAAAAACATGTGAATCCCTGAGCCTCCAGATCCTGGGCCCAACAGCCCCATATAATTCACCCACTGACTGACCTCTTGGAAGAGTCTCCAGCAGGCAAACATCACCTGCACAGGACACTACTACAAAGCAGCCTTCCAGAAGCTCTCATCACAATGGCTTTAGCTTTATGCTAACATGCCTCCCATGCCAAGTTAATCAGAGACCAATAGTCTATTGTACCACAGCCACAATTGCTTCCCTACCAGGATTGTGTTGCTAATGCAATTTTGGGCTAGGTTCATGAGGCCTCCGAGGATATTCAGATTATTCAGAATATACAGAATAAATGTATATTCTCATAGGCTAGAAATAGCAAAGTAACCACACAGCAATCAAGGCAAGCTGGCCAATTACGGAAAGCGTAAACGGTTGCGTGGCAACAGCGGAAGCTGTGAAAGAGACACCACAGAGTACAATAGAATGTCTACAAAATTTGCCCATTGGTGTGTGCAAATTCTTCAACATAAAATACAGCAGCTTGTTTTAAGACATCTTCCAAACATGGTCTCCTTGAATCAGTGTTAGAACACTTGCAAAGCAATTAATCCTCAGTAGGGGTTTGCCACTCATATCTCCTTGAAAAAGTGACAATGGAAGCTACAGCAGTCATGTTCCCATAAACCTATACACAAACACTTCTTGGAGCAGGGGTGTCAAATCTTATCAGAAAAGGGCTGGTGTGGGGGAAGGTTTTATTTATTTATTTTGTTTTAGCCCAGTAGCAAGACACTCGATTCTACTTACCAAGGTTATGATTGACGACTATGATTAGTTTATTACTCATAGTGCTGGTCTAAAACAAAAACTTGCACCCACGCTGGCCTTTTTGGTTAAGACTGAACACCCCTGTCTTGGACGATCATTGATCGCAGTTCCACCCAAGGAAGATGGTGCTTTTGCATGTCACTCCGAGCAGGGAAAAAATAGCAGACAGACACTGCAGAGGCAGAAGAAATGACTTGATGAAGCCATTCCCATGCCATGAGATCATGAGGCATTCCACTGTAAAATGGATCAGGGAAATGCCACCATTTGTTGTCATCAAAACTGAGTCTGTAGTAGGATATTTCTTGTACCCTCTCATTCAGGCTGGCAAATGGCTCCAAAAGTATTCGCTTTGTGAAACCATTAAACACCCAGACTGAGGCTAGTGTCTGAGGGTAGGTCATTACTACTTTTAACAGTAGGGACCTCGGTGGAGGTCCTTGTTATGTAAACAGTGGAAGACAGGTACAGTACCAAGAAGTGGACTACGGTAGCTTCTCCATGGCTGTTGAGATGCCCTGATCTTATTTTGGCATTTTTCCAGCTCTATTGATGTTGCATCACTTTTCCAGGGTATGTCCTTGTCTAGAGTGCATGCACAGTTCTTGTAGTCATGTGTCTTCAATGCAGGTAAAAAATGTGAAAGAATAATGTAAAAAAAAAAAAAATGGGGCTGGCTCCACACCATTCAGGGGACCTGCTGTAAGCCCAGAGCGCCACGCCTCTATCACTGAGTGAGAATGCTTCTTTAATCCACACTATGACCCAGGTCAATTTAATTATCCTGTTTTCTTAAAGTGCATGTGCCAATTTCACAGCCAACTCTTTTAATACCCAGGAGATTATCATTGCCTGAGATTTAATGATCTACCTACTGGTGCCAGCTGTAGCAGCAGTCAAGTTTGTTTTCACTTCCGCACAACACTCAAATCATTTTTCCCATACAGTTTTTTGAGCATTAGGCTTTTTTAAAGGAACATATACCACATCGAGCTCCAGGTACAAACAAGAAGGCTCAATTTCCCTATCCTTACATCTGCTTTTGCACAGAAGACTTGATGCTAGCACTTTGTCACATTCTGTACTGCATCTTTGAAAGGGTTGAGATTACAGTACCATATAACAAGCAGTCCACTGGACCAATGAGTGTGCACTCACACCTCTGACAGTCCACTCTTATTACATTACATTATTGGCATTTGGCAGACGCTCTAATCCAGAGCGATGTACAGTTGATTAGACTAAGCAGGAGACAATCCTCCCCTGGAGCAATGCAGGGTTAAGGGCCTTGCTCAATGGCCGAACGGCTGTGTGGATCATATTGTGGCTACACCGGGATTAGAACCACCGACCTTGCATGTCTCAGTCATTTACCTTAACCACTACACTAAAGGCCGCCTTATCAAACACAACCACCGTTAGCCTTTTGCGTGCGGCTGAAAATCGTACCCAACTGAACCAGTGTGCCAAGGACACCTGACCTGACGAAGATCCACTGGGATCAAACGTTGTTCGTATTAAAGGTGTGTAAGGAGCATATCAGTGTGTGGGTTTCCTTCTTTTTATCACTGGTCTAAGTCTCAGATTATTTAACAGACCCAATCTCCTCTCAGCTTTACTCACCCTCATCTTATATCTCTGTTAAATCTTCTGTAAAGTTATCATTAATAGGTCACTATTAATAAAGTAGATGTCAGGTTTCTTTAGTTAGCAACATGATATGGATATATACAGGGATTTTTTTTCCCAGAAAGCTGCTACGAAGAAGAACAGCCAGGGAAGTGAGACTCAGCCAAGCGAAGATTTACCTCAGAGTAAAAATAGAGAGCTGCTAGCTATTTCTTGTTTGTCTACCCAGGCAGGGATGGCAGGTCTGGCTAGGATTGATACTATATGGTGTACAATTCATATTTTCATTAATGAGGTCCGTAGTCAATAATCCATGACGGGGCATTACGGTAGGTAGAACTAGTGGTTTCAAATCAGCTAGCCAGAGTGAGTTAGCAAGCTAACAATATATTAGACTTCCCACCTAGTCTGTATACTTATCTAACATTAATGTTTGTTTATTTATTGGACAATTGGCGTACCTACTGAATTAATAAACTATTTAGGGTGAAAAACTACATCTTTATTTCTTCATGTTACCGAAACAAGACATCTAGCTGGAGAGATATTAATTTACCAAATAATGCTAGCAGCGATAATGCTAAGTCAACGTTAGCGATTTAATACCTTTAATACAAGGGGTGTGTATGCTATCAGGACCTGTCAGTTTTTTAAATTACATTTACAATAATTTCTCATTCACATATCAAGTGTGGAGCAGGTTGTGCAGATGATTGACCTGAATTAAAAATTCTGGCTGTTGGCACATAAAGGTAAAATTTTGAATTGAATAGGCTACCTAAACAAGTTTGAGTCAATTTCTTGGATGTTGACTGTGCTTGTCAGACAGAGGTGGGGGGGGGGGGGGGCTGGGTAGAGCTTTAAGTCTAGCAACGCCCCTGCTGCAAACCCATTAAGGCACAAAACTATTTTTATCAGGGAAAATATTACTTTGCTATCATAAAAAATATATATATATATATACTCATCATCATCATCATCATCACAATAATAATCATACTTAACCTAAAATATTTCTCAATTTCCAAATAAGGAGCAACAAGAAATTAATCGGCATGATTTTACTATTTTACTATTGTACAGTGTTGAAACATTTATGGCACATTCCTAGTCCTAAAACTGTGTTAGGCTATACTTTACTGACAGCCAAGAAGTGAATTCTGTGCATAAATCCATTGTGTAAACAGTGCTCTGATCTGGCTCCTGTATAGCTGAACCAAAATAAAACAATGGCAGACAAAATTAAAACTAAATGTTCAATCAAGGTGAACATAATTGTACCAAGATGGTAGACTTTTCAAATACCTGTATTTTGTACAAAGTCATCACAGGGTAGCACACAGGCTTATCTGATCCAAGCAAGCCAATAACTTGACAAGACAAATGGGCTCAATAACCTGTTCTCGTTTTCATATTAGCTGCATTACGTATCCGCAGTGAGCAGAACTGTAGGGGGCAGCCTGCAGCTTAGTGGCTAGGGTACAGAAAATAACTGGGACCCAGAAGGTTGGTGGTTCAAGCCCCGGAGTTGCCACTAAGTTCCGCACAGCTGTGAGCAAGGCCCTTCACCCCACATTGCTCCAGGAGGGATTGTCCCCTACTTAGTCTCATCAACTGTAAGTCACTTTGGATAAAAGCGTCAGCGAAATAACAAATGATGAAAAGATAACCGTGCTGGACGGCAGGTCCTACCTGGAAGGTCCTGGTTGTTGTAGCTCCAGCCGGAGGTGGAGAGGACGGAGGGCAACGGCGAGCCCGCCCGGCTGTCGCTCTCTGCCTGCGGGGTTATGTGCCGCACCGTGTCCTTGTTTTTGCGGTTCTTCCGTCGGCCTGAGCCCGAAGGCTGCCAGCTCTCCCCGCCGCCCTGCTCCATCAGAGCGCCTTGAGCCCCGCCGGCCGGTCCGTCTTTAAAGTTTGAGGGGGAGACCTGCTCCTCTTTCACCTGGACGGAGCGGAAGTCACCAGGCCACAGGGGCTGCGAGGAGACGTCCTCCTGGCTCTCGTGGCTCTTGGGCCCCTGGTCCTCCTTCCCGTAGTTGCTGCCGCCCTCGTGGCAACTGGCGATGGCCGAGTCGCCCGAGGAGTTCGCGGGGCTGGTGCGACGAGCCAGCCAGGGCGAGGAGCTACGGGCCAGCATCATAGACGCCAGGGCCTCGGCCCCGCCCGCCCCGGTCCCGCCCACGGCCGCCGCGCCAATCTCGAAGTCCGCCAGCTCGTCGGCCAGCTCGCTGCGGATGCTGATGTCCAGAGCGGCCTTGATGAAGTTGTGGCAGGCCTGCACGATGTCGGTCATCTGCAGGTAGCTGGCGGCCGACATCACCTCGATCACGTTCTTGCTGGTGAGGGCGAGGTGGGCGGAGTACATGAAGTCCAGGATGGTCTTGAAGCCCTGCGCCGTGACTATGTCCAGGTGCGTGATGGTGGCCTGCTGCTCCGAACCCTTCTTCACCTGGCAGTACAGGGTCTTAAAGTAGCGGCTGCTCCCCAGCAGCACGTTCTTGTGCGCCTTGAAGATCTTGCCCTCCACGATCACGCAGACGTCGCACAGGATGCCGTGCTGCCGCTGCTCGTTCAGCTCCCGCAGGAGCTGCCGGTAGTGGGACGTGATCTCCATGTCTTCCTTCCTGTTATTCATTTGACAATCTGGTGGGTTTCTTCTCCTGACGAGGTTCTGGAAAGACACAAACAGATCTACTGACGTGTGAGGCAGGGAGGCAGCGCCCTCTCTGCTACGCTGTCTAGACCATAGATCAAGAGACCCTTATTGTCAGCAACACTTGTTCATGACAAAATAGCACAATGATGGCTGTCAGTGTTAAGAAAAGAAAGAAAAGGAACCTTTTTAATAGGTTGTTACTGGTCATGACTTAGAAAAAGGCACTAAATTTGTTTATGTACAACTTGCCATATTATTTCCCTCCCTAGAGGGATAGGATTCTTGTCTGCCTGTTGGTCAGCCGCCATTCTATTCTCTCTCTAAAACGAATTGTTTATTTGGGAGCCCTGTTTCCAATTGAACGCACCAGCACCTGATGGATAATAATTAAATGTAACAATTTAACAGAAAATCCAATGATTTTAAGAACGCTCAGTCTCCAGAGGGGGTTTTCACCTTCCTCAAAATAAACCCAGCAGCTAAATACATAACACAGCAGAACACAGCGATATTTCCTTTATCAAATGCGATAAATAAAATAACTGAAATGAATGTTGTCCAGTGACAGCGCTACTCATTGACTAGCAAGTGCTCGCAGGTAAACTTGCAGAAAGGCAGATTAAAAGCCCTGCCAGGCTGGAATCAGACCAGAGGCAGAGGAGAGGCGCAGAGGCATGCCCAAAGCAGAGCTTCAAGCAGAATGACATCACACAAAAGTAATGAAATAAACATCACGCCTCTTTGTTCCGCACAGTCCAGCCTTTTGAAGCGGACTACAGTGCATTAGCCGAAGCATTAGCACCGATCCCATCCCTGTTAAACTAAATCATTAAGACGCAGAGTGTTACCAAACGGAGCTCTGATTTGTTTTTAAAGCACACACACTGTCAGGTCCCATTGTGGATAATGGGGGGAGACAGCTCGCGTTTGCAGAAGTGACAGCAGCATTTGCTCCGGGGCCGGTACACTTCAGGTCATGTTTATAAAAGTTATTCTGAACCTGATGGCTTGTAAGATCAAATAAATCCACAGCATCTCCCATGTCTACTTGGACAGACACACCTTTCTTGAAAGACAACACGAGGAAAAGAACTAGTATGACAAGCAATGAATATAAAATTGTTGTGGTTAACCTCAATTCTTAGCCTTGCATTTTTTGTATTATTGTTTTTAAATTCAGTACATTGGCACATAGCAATACGACACTGTTTTGGGGTGAAACTGTGTTTGACTTGAGGACTGCTGTCAGACTCTTTTTTTCTTTGTTGTTCAAGTATTTGTAAAAATATTTTTTAGCACTTTTAACCTTCAGAAGCAGAAGGAATAATTTTCTCTTGCCGATAGAAATAATAGAAAGCCACGATTTTTTCAAACAAGACAACAGATTCTGGCACAATCATTCAGTTCCCTTTCTTTCCTGAAAGCCAGTGTGCTCATGTACACACTGTGTATAAGACCGGCTGACCACCAATTCAACAAACAAAGCCACTGAAACACCAAAGCACAACCATCAATGGCTCAGAGGGCAGAATAACCCAGGTCTACTTCTTACAGTTCACAGTACAAATACACATTTAATGAGACAGGAGGTCTGCCTTGCTTTTACTTAATAAACATCGGCTGCTGCTGGACTATAAAGGTCAAAGGCTGACCATTATAAATCCAATAGATCCTACATGGCAACATGTACACGGAAAACTAAAAAGTTCTAATCACCTAACAACACCTTTCCCTGTTCCTCGTGTGTGTGGAACTGCTCCTGTTCTAGGTGATATCATGACTACTTACAGCCCAAGCAGAAACTGCAGAAGAAATGGTAGATGACGCAACAAATTGAAACAATGGGGGGAAAAAAACAGTTTGCCTACCATGCAAAGAAATATAAAGAATGAACACTAATCAGATTTTCTGCATCAGTGGAACTAGAAACTGAAGTTTAACTGGCCATTGCAACGCCCACACACACACACACACACACACACAGACACACACAACGAATCTCTTAATGGACTGAGTTGCCATATGACCCTACTGAACCCAGCAGATCATTTGTCTAATTGGGTGTTTTAATTTCAGCTCTTTCTGAAGCCTGTGACCTGGTCTCCCCATGGGGTCTTTGGAGCTCTGAAGCTCCTCAGCAACCCTGCTGGGCCTCACACAATGCTCTGCATCAACACAACACTGATTCAGCCATGCTATTTACAAAGCAGGCCCATCCCTGACAGCCACAAAACCTCACAAACATCCTGATAAAAATGAAGGACGTTAAGTTTCCAGTCAACCACCACTACACCAGGGGGGGAACCACCTGCAACAAAGTGAAAAAAGGAAATTCCCCCTCTCCGCTGAATGAAAGGCTGGATGGAAGAACAAGTCCTGGGTCATTTTAACTTGACACCTTGGCACCTGCTTTAATAGCCATTTGACAACTGTCTTATCCTCATTTATTCACCGGAACTTGGCGAGAAAACAAAGTCATTACTTCTGGACTGGGCGAGTGAAAGTAACGTCAAACGGGAGGAATGCAGTCAGGCCACTCCACACTCAGGGGCGCACTAACGCGCGCCACCAAAGCCTTGACTCTGTGTCACCAGCACAGTCCCAAACCCAAAATGACTCCCCTCCCCCAACGGGATAGCAGGAGAGGACGAAGGCTGATCTGCTAAAGGGTGAAGTTGAACGCAGGGGTTTTTTACTCTTTTGTTGCGCACCGCAGGGATGACGGAGTCTTGATCTGGACGAGCTGGGCAGACGGAGAGGGCCCTTAAGAACAGGCCGCGTCAACGTAATTCCCAGGCAGCCAATAATTTAAAAACCGCCTTCCTTCCCCTCAAACTGGGCACTGAGGCCATTATCCCAGGCTAAGTCCTGAATCCACTGGCACGGCTGGCCTTGGGACACGTAAGGTAGCTGATCAAAAAGCGAAACGAGACAGTGACAGTTAGAGGACGGCAATGGCAGAGGCAGCTCTCCCGCTTTCCCCCGTTTCTGAGCCACCGCGTCCCGGCGGGAACTCAGGAATAAGACGGACGCTCACATGGCGATAAGAGCGGATCACAGGGCTTATGGCAACTTGACCTCCCGCGTCCTCCTGGAGGAGCAGCCCAAGCCCGTTCTGCAGCCAAGGGCACGTAACCACACAGCCCCCTCAAGCAGCTTCTCACAGCCTTCACTGCTCTGCTTACACCACTCACTATACCAACTTCAAAACCTCAAAGTATCATACAAATACAACACTGTGGTGGTTACATGCACCGCAAACTGAATAAAACCATATAAAGGCCACGTAGTCATTCAGTCAACGAAAACAAAACACCTTTGTAACTCTCTGATGACTGCGATAGTGACCTAATTTCATCCGAACAGGCTCCCCATCTTCCCTAATTCTTCTTCCTCTTCTTGCGTCCGAAAACCAGCATACAAGGGCACAGAGGCTGACACGAGCGAGCAGTGATTAAAATGTTAATGCAGAAAACACCTGCTGGTTGGTACAGATGCTCCACTGAGCGATCTGCTTGTGTGTTGAAGCGATGTTTGATTGGACTACCTGCCAAGTTCCATCACTCGGGCAGTGTTTCCGCAGTCCTGACAGGCTCCCAGGCACCAGCCCCCAGCCCAGCGCTCCAGTGGAGGCCTCCACAATGACAACCGGGGGCTTAGCCTAAATTCTGTCTCTATTAAAAGCTGTGAAATGCAAATACTGAAACATCTCATTACCACTGTAGGAAAGTGGGAAGAGGGAGGGTGTATAAAAAATAACATGACAGCACTCTTTGTGCAGCCAAGTACGGTGCTCACCTGCAAGACAAACAGGTGTGGATTCTACAAGCAAAGAAGGGAATTCTACTGTGATGACATGTCTATATAGTCTCCAAAATGTACAAAGCTGGGAGCTGCAGGATCCCTTTGTGCACTCTACCGGCATCCTCTCAATCCGGCTCTCTCTTCAGTGTGTGCGTACCTAATTCTAGCAACAAAAGTGCATTTTAAGTGGTTACTTGTGCTGACAAATCTGAAAAGAAAGGAAATGTAAATACGAGTGTACTGGCACTCTAACCTATGTCATGAAACAGTGTTCCCACATTACTTGGCATACCAGTGCGTTATGTGCAACTCAACACGACCGAGACTGTACAATTGCATCATAAATGAAAGGTTTCTTTTATTTATTTCTGATTATTTGGCAAATTTGCCTCAATTAAACTAGATATCTAAGAAGCCAACTAAATAGTACGTTCAGCACCATTCTCCTAACAGACACAACAGATGTTGACAGAAAACAGCAGAGATTGTTGACCCCAGAATTCTGTCAGGAGCTTGTGAATCATATAGCACAGACCACACAATAAATAAATAAAAAAACTGCAGCACCTTGCTAACGATCATGGATTCTCAAAAACAACCGTGGTTTTCCTGGTGTAGGCTAGTAATGCTACAGTACCATATACTATTTATTTTCCCTTTAAATTTAGCAGTATTTCACACATATGTTGTGCATGATCACCGCATGTTTCATTTTAGCATGTTTAAAATAAAAACCTACACATCTTTACAAATCATGTTCAGCCCCTATTATTAAACGTGGCCTGATTTAGTTTTTTAATTCATTTATTTTTTGTGCTTTATATTTGTGTTGAGCCAATATAGAAAGACAAAGGCAGGCTGGTAGGAGAACTGAGTGGATGAGACAGAATGACACATGACCATCTGATGTTTCTTCTCGTGCATGAAGATGGCTGTATAGATCCTTGTATTGCAGTATTTTTTTATTCAAGTTATCATCAAAATGATAATTCATTTCCATGTTTTTAGAACAGTACTTCTTTTAAATACAGTTGGCACTATGGAAAGTACCAGAAGAGAGAATTCCCTGACAACTGGCACGTGTGTATGACATATTCACACACAAAATAGGCCTACATGTGTGCTGATGGTCCCATAACTGTCGTTTTTATATTTAATCTTAAAATTCCCCAGGTAAATCTACAAAATTTCCAGACCTTTTCTATCTTCTGTTTCTATATAACAAAAGGAGGTTTGTTTTTAAAACTCCAGTTCTCTTTAAAAGGTGGTTGTTAGCCTCCTTAAATTAAGGAACTGAAATAAACTTTTCAGATACCATATACTGCTAGTGGGAGTTGTATTTCATAGGAAAGGCTGTGTAAAAACCCCAGTACTCAGATGACAATGAAGTCATGTTCAGCTTTCTACCTAAAGCTGAAGTTACCAAGTTAGTACAATTTCACAAACTGGGTCTAAATTCCAGACAAAACATTGGCCATCAGTGAACTTCTTTGTTTGGTGAAAGGGGAAATTGTCTCTTCACGCCAAGGACAAGTGGGTTTAAAATGAAAAAGGGCTGAAATGAGAAGCCGGGATGACAGGCAAATTCTCCGTCAGAGGGAGGCAAGTCAGTGCCGAGCACCGGTGACTGAAACCCCTGGCTGGCAGGAAAATCAGCTCGATATTTAAAGTAGGAGTCGAATTCCGACACCTCCTTCTCTGCTCCCACTTTACCAAGTACACACAGTCATCATTTAGAGCACCAAATGGCACCGAAATGACTCCCCGCGGCAAGCGCCGCCACTCACAAATCAAATTTAACACCTTCCTGGTGCTTTCACCCTGAGAGGTGTCACAACAAAACAGCAATCTTTCAGATGGAGAGGACCTATTCCTCTATCTGTAGTGGCGTGAAAGCGCCATATCTACAGGAGCCAGGAACGGGCAGGAATGGCATTTCAGTAAATTGTGAATTTCAGTTATCTTTGTATGTGCTTTGTTTTTTATGTCTTTAACCTTAATTACAGCATCCATTTGTGGCTATTCAGGTATGCTAGTGTGCCACACTGATAAAAAGTCACGTTCTTCAGGATAGACATATTCTACTGCAGTGACCTGAAGGATTAACCCTTTTGACCACCAGAATCATTAAACCATATGCTAACAGCCAAATTAAATGTACTTTATATCTAAGAATCAGAAAACTGTCAAAGATGAATAGTCACCCTACCTGTTCTATTGTTAATTTAAGACAAGTTTAGGACAACAGATGGTAGAGGAACCGGAGATAGCTGAGAAGAAGCACTCCCAGTGGTGTGCTCATCAGCAAACAAAACAACATGGACAAACCTCCACCTTCCAAGGACAGAGACACTTAGAAACTGTTAGCTATGGTCCACTAATGCAAAGACGTTGCAGCTAGATAGGCATACCGAGACCAGCTACACATACACCGACCCCCAGCCTCACAGACACTGTCCACAGACACACTGAAACCAGCCATACAGACGCAAGGACACACTGACACCAGACATACACAAAAAGTAGCCATATGAAAACACTGACACCAGCAGCACAACACTGACACACTGGCACTAACGACACTCCAGTGTCATTTCACGTCCTTTGCTTCCATCCCCATTCCACTACAGGTCAATCATCCCAAAGCCTTCCACCAGAATGTTTCAGCCTGAAAATAGAAAGCGTACACTTGCTGCAAACGTATGGAAATGTGGGCTTCGTGATTTGCAGAGGATATTTTTGTGACTCCATCCTTCAAATCAAACGCAAAATCTAAATGTAAAAGAGTTGAAAGTGGAGGGAAATCAAACGGACTGAGCTGCTATATTTAGAGGATGTTACACACTTACAAGTCAACAGCAGCAGGGTTGAAAGGAAGCTTTTAATTGCTCCTGGAAACTTCAGCAATGGTGACACCATGATAAAGTGACAGGCTGAATTTTCAGGTTATACAAGATACAAGACATCATTTTGTATGGCAGAGTTGTCATTTTTTACAGGTTGGGGTATGTCTTATGCAGAGTTTAATTACAATGAATAGTCATTAAGTGGATATACAGTATACTGTTTCTTTGTTGGGGGCGGGGCATAAAGCATTTTGAGAGTGCCAAGTAATCCTCAGACAGCATATGGGACAGTGAATTCTTTTTGTTTTAGAAAATCACAAAATGACCCAGAACCTGCACAAATGATACAATGCTCTCTGGTCCTTGCAGTAAACATTCAGCTTTTCACAGAACCTAATTTCTGCTCTGTTGGATGGATTTTCAGTGGTTTGGTGGCATACTTTGACAAAATTCGCATGCCAAGTGATTGATTGAGTGAGTGTACCACACGGACAGCTAAATCAGCTTCCACTTCAGTCCACTGTTGTCTCTTCCACTCTCCCCTTTATGCGGTTATGATTATTTACCGCGGTTGGTGTCCGATGTCAAGCTCCACACTTGTGAATGACTGCGAATGCGCACCCGCATTTTTAATTAGACTGAAAATTTTACTCAGAGAGTAAAGCGCGAGGCGAGAAATGAATGGCATGCTTTAAACAAAAGCCCACTCATGATCACGATCGCACCAGCCACCTCCATAATTTCATCTGAAAAGTCACACATTCCCACGTTACCGAGAAGAAGCCGTAAGCGTCCAAGAAACACTTGCGCTGATGAGCTGTTTGCCTGGAGGGACAGCTGGGAATATCATCCAGAACTGCCCAGGTGGAGATGGCCTCCATCTGGACATGAGCTAAACACTGTGTGCTACAGCAAGCCAACAACTGGCCTTCGTCAGGAATCGCACGACTGATTTTCATGCACAAAAAACACCCTAGTCACGTCCATTTCCTCAATATGAGAAGGCATTTCTCGTCATATGGATTGGAAACTTTTCTGCCCTCTCCGGCTGGGTGGATTGTGTGCGCGGGCGTGTGCGCGGGCGTGTGTGCGTACGCGCGGGCGTGCGTGGTGGCGGGGTAGTGACTAATGCTGCCCATGAAACTTTAAGCAAAGGGATTGGATGTCTTTTTTCATCATGCTTAAAATGAAAAGGGAGCATGGGAGCCACAGGAGGCACCTGTCCCACTTTCAGCGCCCCGGCGCTGGGCTGTGCGAGGAGCTGGGGCTGATGGGAGAGCATCGGCGTGGGGGACGAGCCAGTCACGGCACACAAAAGAGGGGGAGACACGGCGAAACGCAGTCGAGCGCAGGCTAGCCGAGGCCGGCTCAGTGCTACAGTAAGCACAGATGCTCCTTTTGGAGTTTGGAAGGTATTTAGCCAGATTGAAACACCCACCGAGATGCCCCATTATGTAACGTCAATGGTCTAATTATCAACTGGACAGCGTTGATCACAGTTTCATTCAGGCACTTGGCTGTACTGTCATACTCATACTTGGTGTAGCCTACTTCTAAATTCAGTGGCTTTGTCAGGGATACAGAGCAATACTGTACATGTATGGCCCATTCCCTCACTTCAAATTTTCATTTTTTAGTATAAGCATTCCATCATTTTATGTTGTGAGGAGTGTAAAACATGAGTTTTCAAAGTTCAAAAAGTCTGAATTCAGACTCAGTTCTAGGTGGGTGTGTTTGCAGTGCACATTCCTTTTCAACAGATTGCAAATACCACAGAAATGATTCTGCACTTCAACAGACCAATGAATATTTCATATCCTGATATCACTTTTAGGGCAAAATGAATTAATGAAACTAAGTTGATAGGGCATATCTTACATCAGCTCAATTATATCACACTGTAAATTCTAAATGTTACTAAGTACTGAACTGAATAATTGTATATTAAACAGAAAAAGCTGAATGTTAATCATGGCCTATTAGTGACACTTTAGTAGTTTTAGATGAACTCCTGGCTGTACTCGCAGCATTCGATGGGATAATGTGGAACTGAACTTGAATGCCATTTGGAAACAAAGGTGTAACAGTGCATCACTTTAATTTCCATGACCAATAACACATTTTTGTAAAGGAAAAAACGTCCTTCTATTTTTCTTTCCATTTACATTACAGGTGTTTAGCAGACACTTATCGAGAGTTACTTACTAAGCTTACATACATTATTTTCTTACATACGACCCATTTATACATTACAGCTGGATATTTACTGAAGTAATTCCTGTAGTACCTTGTTCAAGGGTACACTGGCAATTGCCCACCAGGGAACTGAACTTACAACCTTGGAGCAGCATGTGGAGAACACAGACCATTTTGTTACACTGGACGACCGTGCTGGCTTTCACTGAAACTCAGCACGTCATTGTCCGAATAAGGCAGTTGATTATACGGTTAACTCACCTGACCTGGTTTCTTGGGCCTGAGATGGTTGGTGATTACAAGGTTAAAAAAGCAGTGCACCAGGGTTGAATAGCATTACAGGAAAATATGAATCATGAAAATAAAATAGTGCGTAACATGCCTATTAAAATCTCATCCCTTGTGACAGGTGCCAACTGCCCATTTGTAACAGTACATTGCTTGACACAAGCTAGCTAACAGCCATCAGGGTTCAAACTCAACACTGCACTAGGATGAGCAATAAAGCTATCCTTCCAGGGTCACACATCTTTCTTAATTCGTTTTTGACTCTTCCTTTGATAAGTAAAAACAGGATGGCTTGGTGTCATTGGGCTAAATGTGTTAGATTTGTATGTGTCATTTATCTACCCTCTCGTCCTTCAGCCCTCTCTCCCTCCCTCCTTTTTTTGTAGGCGTTCATTGAAAAGCCAGAAGACTGAGAAAGGCGACGGATAAGCCCTGCACGACAGGCGTCGTGGACCGGCCAGCCAGTCCTGCCATCTCTCACCTCGGCTCACAAATGGAAATGGCTTCTTTTGCTCATTATTGTTAGGTTCTCTGTTTCCAAGGCTGTGCCTTTTCTTAAGCATAAAAAACCTCCGTGCTGGATGAATAATCACAAGATACAGCGAGTGCTGGGTACTGGTTGGCTGCCCATAAGTCTTTATTCTGTGCTGAACAGTGTGTGACGCTAACCTAAAGCCCCTGGATTTCACGCGAGCCACCGGTGCTGACCTGAAAGATCACTACCAGATCTCTGGTAGCCTATGTTTTTTGTTTTGCACAGAAGGCCATAAAATCAAAAACTTTACATTATACAAGCAGACACCCTAGGTCTGGTGCTGAAGATGGGGCCAGTGGTAGGTGGGGTCTACACTTCTAATTCACATTTCCAGCCAATTAGCCAACGGGAGCACTAGGATGAACTACAGCCTGGATGAGACCTGTTCATGATGAAGATCTCCAGGCCCACACAGCTCTGGGTGTAAGAAGGTCTACCAGTTCTCCGCAGAGACCCATGGGAAGGTGTCCCTCTATCCGGCGGATCGCAAAACACTGGAGTCCTGTATCTAATTTCCAGGGCTTTCATTTAATGGCCTGCTGACTTCTACATGCCTGGAGACATATATGAAATATTTACAGGGCACCTGATAATGCAGCTACACTGTCCATGCTCGGGTAAGACCATCTACAGAACAGGTAATCTAGAGATGAATGTGGTTAAGTTGCTGAGCAGCACAGCTGCCGGTTTCCTCCCTGGGGGATTATGTACACCTGTATGCAGTACCATTAACACAAAAGAGCTAACAGCTTTTTCTCCACAATGACCATTTGTTGTGGGAGAAGATGATTTTCTACAGTACCAAACTGAGGCAACATAAATCAGACAATAAGAGTAAAAATAAAAGAGTTGTTATTGTCAGCTTATAAAAAAGTCCCAATGAAATATAGCCTGTGTGAAACACCAGCAAAAGGGGAAACAGACATCTATTTCAAATGCTCCTTTGTAGTAAATTAGCCAAACAGGTGTCCAAATTAATTAATCTACTCTTAGGGGATTTGGTTCTGAAAAACTGGCAAATGAGACAGAAATGAATAGATGTTCTTGCCATCATCAGTGTGAAATAAAATACAACTTGTACAGTACATTGGTAGATATAGCGTGTACACAAATACACACCGCACAGCCAGAAGCAACTCACACACTATACTGTACAAATTATGGATACAGCGCATTCTTCTCCACACGCACACACACACACACACGCGCACACACACATACTCACGCACACACACGCACAGTCTCCTGTCCTTGATTTGACACAAGATCTGCTCCGTGTTCATACTGCTCTGCTCAGCCCTCCAACCTGTTAGCACAGCCCAGGGAACTCAGCCCTTAGCCATAAGCACATAAAGAACTCCACCCACATACACCAAGAGCAGAGCTGTGTCGTGTCAACCAGCACCCCCATCCTCCCCCTATCCACCCTCTCTCTCTCTCTCTCTCTCTCTCTCTCTCACCACCTCCTCCTCCCTCAAACTCTCCATTTCGTGTGAATGTTCTGATTAACAACCGCAACCACCCTCAATAAACATCTCACAACGCATGTGCACAGAGCGCCCTCCGCAGCACCATGCCCAGCCTGGCTGGAAAGCGCATGTGTGCACGTGCACAAAAACATTCAAATATGACTAACCTGCGCGTCAAACTGTTCTACGGCCGCAGGTTTACAGAGGTGGCCCTTGCGTGGGAGGCTTCCTCTGCACTGACAGCCTACGTGAATTATTTTCATGTGGTCCATAGGGTGGTCAGACAACAGCCCTTAACCCCCACCAGCCCCCCCCAAAAGCTGTCCAATGGGAATGTGTTTCTGTCCTGTTGACACAACAGAGCCACACCTGCAGGGACAAGAGAGGGGGAACAGACCCTTACTCTCCGCACTCCAGCCCTGCCCACTTCCACTTACCTCGTTTACCATGCCCCCCCTCCCCCAGCAGACTGCAAACAAACCCTCACCTTCCCGCTAGATAACCCCATCTGCCACCAGTGCTGAAAAGCTCTATATCTATCGTATAGAAACACACACCTGTGGCCTTATTCAGCAAAATGACTTACAGTACACAACCCACCCTGCCCTGCCTGCGTACATCATCCCAGTGATTATACCATACACCATAATCCTATCTCTCCTGTACCTATTCTAAACACCGGAGCAACACGGACAAAATTTTCAATTCCTCGAATCAAATGCATTAACGTTAAGTTACACTGTATTACATCTTCATACAGCTGTGATAAATGAACATGAAGGCCCATGTGATGATGAATATGATGATTAGGTACAGATAACAAACAATAAAAAGTGTGTGACTAAGTGTTATTTTGAGTACAGCCTCCCTTACTATAATTACCTTAATAATACAAGAGGGTAAATCTAACTGAACATGCAAGGACATACAGCACCCAGCAGCTGAATACAGAGAAAGAAAATGTTTGCCACATACAACAGAGAATATTAATAAACTGAGGATGCAGAATGGCTCTCGTAACTAAGGCCAAACTTGGCGATGCCCATTTAATAAGGGCTCCATCGAAAGTCTCTGTCCCTTAGGACAAGCATTTCACCTGCCCTCATACTGGAACATTGTAGTGAAACATCACAATAAAGGAATTCTACATATGGACCTAGTCATGGCCATTGCAGTTGGCTTCACATGCACATACAACATGCACACACACGCACACGCACTCTGAGTGGGAAGCAGTTGAGGAAGGGTGGGAGCCGTTGTTCTCTTGCTCACAGACACCTGACACAGCACCACTGTCTGTCCATCAGCAAACAGGCAGTCTCTTGAGACCATAAAATAATCAAGCAAAACATACAGAGGGGCCCAGTTCTTTCAAAAAGCACATTAATACAGACAGGTGACTTCAAACATACGGTTTCAACCTCAGAACAGTAAAATTAAAAACTTTCCAACAAATTTTTTTCCAACAAGCATCAGAACCCAAATGAAGATAAGACCCTTGACTGCGAATCGAATGTTCCGATTTTTTTCCGAGTTTTGACTATTTAAATTACAAATATCAATTAGGGCCTATTGAAATTAATCATAAAATAATAAAATATTCTATGATTATTTGTGTGTTGAAACAATTATATGACAAATATATTTCCCTTAGTATTTGCCATGCAAGAGGCTAAATTCAACATTTTACTTAACACCCTGAGCTAACGTTTTAGTGCGCTCCAGAATTCCTGCCTTTTTTCACAGGTAACGTCGTTCCAACAGTAACACAAATGTTAATTCCACCACAAATATTTCACTTTCTACTGAGAAACAATAGTTCACGCATATTTTAGAAGATGTTTCATTTTGTGATATTACGCAAAATAATTGACTTTTTGCTTTGCGGAATTAATTGAATTAGATTTGACAGTAGGCTACTGCCAGTGTACTAATTGCCAGAATTATTGCGGACATTTCTACTCAGTTTTTAGAACCGTCCAAACCATTCGATATCATATTCATGTACATGATTTGCAGCGTCGATGTTAGACTAACTATGGTGTTCACAGGAATGATACAGACACATGAGTGTATGATTCTTCACATAAATCGGTCTTACAGAAAAATATGACCTGCTACTGAAGACAATGGTTATTTATGTTGCGGACTAGTCATACACAAGATAAAATGTGAAACGTGCTACTCGCCCAACTGAGTCGACGTTACGTGCGTTGTTCGAACCACCGTTACGCGCGAGTTTATTGTTGGTTTTGCACCTGAACATGCGAATGTGTTACCAGCACCAAAATAAGTGGGGTTGTTCCCCTTTTCACTTCACTACAGAGAACAGCAGAAAATGGAGGAAGACGGAACTGACCAGTTTGAGGAGGCAGAAACAGACACATATTAACCCAGAATTTGAGACACCAAGCATTTAGCTAGTATTCAGCTCTAGATTAAATTCGTCACAGCTGAACACTTGACACTTCGTAACTCACCAGAAGTGGTATAGGAAAGGAAAGATCGTAGTGCCTAATACTTAACTATAATAATATAAATTTGGGAAAACACCCCCAACCCAAAAAAGAGCCAAAAAGCCCCTTCCCCTGTCTGGTAGGGTAGGGTGTTGACGCAGCAGAAATTTCCAGCTGGAGAAATTCCCCTTTTGGAGGTTAGACCGGGGGAGTTAAGCCCTCGCCTGCCAAGCTCCAGGCTTTTCGTTTAAATATACCGGCCGCAAACAACAGATACTAACGTAGTCACGATAAGTGACAGCTCTAAGAACGGGGACCTAGTTACATTATTGAGACTGAAAGTTGGGAGACAGCTCTATAATTTGGGTGGTGGTAGAGAATAAAGAAAAGTCGGACGATCGGCAATGTTATAACGTCGGGCGAGACCACACAAAATCCTCTACAGTTTTGTAACAGTTCGATTTCCTTAATACGAAAAAAAAACAAAACAAAAAAACATCGATTGTTTCACTGAAATGACAAGCCCGGACCGCCCATCTAGCCTGACCATTATCTTCTTCCTTATTGACAGCATCTTACGGTGACAACAACGTGATATACGCACGAGAACAGACAGCTTGATAGTTACGTCCGTGTTTCTTGGCATGGCAATATGTAGGTAGGCTACAGTAGGTGTAGCCAGCCACTTTCTTCAGCATGTCACTGATGTCTTGCATTTACCAAGTGTCAAAATACTAATTTGATTTCTCGCTGGATATGAACGCTGGAGGCAAACCTAACGAGTCTTCAGAAAACTCATGATGCTTCTTTAACTTGTGAAACCAATAGGCTGGAGTTACGGTGCTGGCTAGCTAGCTGGTTACGTTTTTTAAAACGCCCCACGTAGGCTACTAATGCATGCACTGAGTTAAAAGTATATTAATTGAAATGACAGCGAAGTGTTAGTATTTTATAACACTGGCACACAATGCCAGCCATACATTGATAAAGACATAAAAGAAAACGAAACTAATGATGAAACAAATAAAATAAAAGGCGATGCTCACTTACCTGTTAACCCATCGGTCTGGGTAAACGCAATGTCGATGCTTTGGGGTCCAATTTGGTGTGACAATGAGACAGGCAGCCCAATATTCTGAATTCTTCTCCCTACGCCTTTGTGCCTCTGAATGTAATTCCCCTGTTTTCTCCCCCTCTCTCCCTTTCTCCGCCTGCCTCTCTCTCTCTCTCTCTCTCTCTCTCTCTCTCTCTCTCTCTCTCTCTCTCTCTCTCTCTCTCTCTCTCTCTCTCGCTCGTTCGCTCGTTCTCTCTCTCTCTCTCTCTCGGCAGATACTCAAACACAGGAAATGAGGCAACATGGTCACACACTCTTTTCTAACAGCATGCTGGGTAGAACGAACACCCCCTGACAACCCTAATCTGACAGACAGCGTAATGAAATATTGTATTATCATTAATGTTAGGACATCACTCGGCATACAAACGTCAGCCTTTGTTGTTATTAATTGTGTTCCCTTAGAAAACAACAACAACAACAATAAAAAATAAGAAGAAGAAGAATAACATCAATATTTTTTCTATATTTGAAGAATCTGAATATCCATTTAATTTTTGTTAGTAACATTAGTCTCCAAGTTTTGAGTGGTTTTAATGACTTATTATTTACAGTCTTAATTCCATTTTATGGCTCCTAACCCAGGATCCGCTTCCATATGAAGAAGCCAATAATATGGATGTTTGATCCATTGGTATATCTATCTGTCTTTCTATTTATACACACACGTGCACACACACACACACACACACACACACACACACACACACACACACACACACACACACACACACACACACACACACACACACACACACACACACAAAGTACAGATTTTACAGTCGATTATTAATTACATACAAGCACTCATAGTTGCTTCTTTTAAGATGACACATCAATATTGCAAATATACAAAACTGATCTTAATAGCTTTGGCTTGCGCAATTATTCATAGGAAGCTGCATGCACATTTTACGTATTGATGCAAAGGTGTGCAAGAACATAGGTGTGGATAGCATGCTTTCTCTAACATGTGCTCTCTCTTACTTGGATGGGTCTGAGCTGCTCCCCCTAGTGGTGATATGTGTAAAGCACAATCAATCATGTGGAGAGATCGTCATTCCGTTACAAGCTATTATTTAAAACCGTGCATACAGTATATTCTTGTTGCACGATTCACCTGAAAACCAAAGTCACCACAATTAACAAAAAATATAGGGGGACATCATCATTTTTTAAATAAATGAGTAACTTACTTATCAATACAATATACAAAAAATGCATACACTAGCCTACTTGAGGTGAAGACGTATCCTCATTTGACATACAATTATAATTTACTTATGTGTCTTCAACCAAAGCGCAGGTCTTGTTGAGAATAAGTGTTAGTGCATTACTCAACCATTTCGCCTTTAAATCTGACAGAGTATCAGAACAAGCCCTTTTCATTTTCTCAGAAATATCGCGGTGTATGAGGGGGTGGGTAGACTGGGCGGCAGGGGGTGGAAAAGCACTTACTCGCAGGCATAGTGCTGCGGGCACTCGGGCAGGATGAGAGGTTGGTGAGGATTATTGCGCTAGGCCTTAATGCATGGGCTTGACCTCTCCTCCAGTATCTATGTAATGTTGGTATTTACTCTTGGTTCTGCGGACACAATCTTTGTTAGAAACAAGCTGCTTTACTCACTGACTGTTCTATCCCGTGCTGACACTTTACACCGACAAAGTACTCAAACCTATGGTCCTGGCGTCTTACCCACCACGCCAGGGATTTCACATCTGGGTTTAGATCTCACCCCTCTCGCTTATTTATGTATCTTAATGCTTACCATAACCGTTCATTACAGTGCACATGAGTGCGAACTGTAGTATACCAACCGAAACCGGAACCGTTTCCAGAGCCAGTTGTTTAATACATCTGCTAATAGCTCAAATATCTAATTGCAGGTGCGAAAGCGTACGGTGCCGCTATTTATTATATTCTTCAATGACGATCGTTACAGTTATTTTCCAAAGGACTGCGCTTACGCAAACAGAGCGAGCAAGCTGCTGGTATGTGCCGCGACAAGAGCTCTTCAAAGACAGAGAGGACGTCTGCTTTGTACCCAGCATGGGGGTGAGGCAGAGCGGCGCCCTGGGGAAGCAGTCCAGGGGATATGCGCCATTTTGCCGTGAGTAAGAAAAAGCACTTCCTTTTGATAAATGAAAGCCTCTTGCATCTTGTGGCGCAACTTTATTTAGGGCAGCACTGAAACAAAAAAGTTACGGAAACACACTATATGTAGTAGAGGAGGTGAGACGAGTTTGAATAAAAAAAGAGAGAAATAACTTATTATTACTAACGTCTGGAGTTGAATAGTAATTGCACATTTTGGTGCACCCTGCTGCACATATATGATTCGTGATGTTGGAAAAAGGCAAAATATACTGTACCTGTATTACTTTTTTTGGGGGAATAACAAGATTTCCAAGTGCTGTCTGCACCCATCATTATCAATTTTGCTGTGTGTTGTCCATGCCCATATTAGGCTAGTATATGCAAATAAACTGGCTGTAAAAATGCCATAATTTAAAGTGCTGGCTGCATGGAGTGAAGCATGCTGGGTATTCCTCTAAAGGTGCAGCTGTTTGATAACAATATTGGACAAAACCAAAGGCCATATCCTTTCACGTCTCTGAAACCAAGACACCACGAATAGTCACACAAAAAATGAAAGCGGCCAAAAAGAAAGACGGGGGACAGGACATGTGAGGCCCTGTCTCCTAGCACCGCATGTACCTGTGATAAGCCCAGACCTATGGGGAATGTGAGCAGGGATGAATACGCTAAGTCCCCTGTCTTACCTCTGCATTCTCTCCTTCTGATGTGCAGCTTTGTGCAGCTGGCATTTTACGAATAAGCTGAGTTCTATGGCTGGCTCTGCCATCACCTCGCATCCCACCCCCAACCCACAATGCCCCATTTTGTAGGAAACGCCCGAATAGCCCAGAGCCTCTCAGCACCCATCCCCCTTACCCCCTCTTCAGAGATACCATGGGCTTCCTATGCATTTTATGGGGACAAGTCTGTCTCATTTCTCCAACAGTTTTTTTTTGTTAGGGATACAAACCTCCAGCTGTACCTTTGCAGATTCAATGTCAAGTACATTGTGTACTGAAGGTTTTCCCTCTTCCCGATCTCATTTAGTCCCCTGGAACCAGCGGGGGAAAAACAGAGAACAAAGGGACCTTCTCTTTCTTGAAGCCACACCATCTCCTTACCATGGAGGTCAGCATCTCCATGCAGTTCTCCCATTCCGAAAACTGCATCCCTTGTTTTAATAAACTGGCAGACTCGGGAAAACTTATATGAAAACTTTTTTAGAAACAAGTCATTTTTTTCCCTCTGCTCTATTGATAGTGTTGAAGAGTTTTGAAAATTAATTTTGATGCAAAAAAAGGTGTGGATGATGCAGTCACCACAAGCTTTTTACTCTTTCCATTCTCGTTGAACATCCAGAGATGATGCATGACAGTAATGAAACTTGCGATCCCTCATCTGCTTTGAATTTGTGTATCTGTAAGATCTCAGTGGGGCAGAGGCAGTTAAGCGCAGTCACTCCTTCAGCGTTTAATAACCTCCTGCTGACCGCCGCGCTGTTTGGCTCGACCCCCGTTGACCTCTAGGCTTTGACACACTCCCACACCAGAACAAATTACCTCTGACCCTGAGGAGGACATGGTCAGCTGAGAGAGTGCCCCGGTCACAAGTGATGGCCTACAAGCAAAGAAGACTGATGAGGTATACAGGGAGGGGGAGGGGGGGAGGGGACACACAATGTATCTGCCCAGGAGAGGCCTGCTTACAGATACTACCTACTGTATGGATGACTGAAACATTGTATAGCACTTTTACAGTGAAAGACAAAACTGACATGACCCAGCTGATGGGGATTATGTGCCATGGAGAGAGAATTGGCCAGAGATTTAGGATGTTGATTCAATTGCGTTTCATAAAAGACAAACGACTGGCTCAGCTCCTGTTGTTTTGTTGTACTTGCGTCGATGCCATGTCTCAGCTTGAGTCTGAGAAATACAAGGAATACGACTGTACTCAACTTTGTATTTGTAGTTATATATGTTACATTCATTCAGCAAAATAGCATAGATGTGTCTTGGAATTCACCTGTCAGTGAGCATCAAAATGTGTGAAAACTGATAAAAACCTATCAAATTACAAAATACTTTTTTCTTAATCTTAGTTTTTTTCTAGTGCAGGATGTCCATATTTTAACCAAATATAACTGTAAATAGAGATATACTGTACATTTTTAGGTGCAGCGTAGAAGATAAATACCAATTATTTTATTTTTGTTTCAAAAGTAAAAGGCTTTGAGCAGTAATTCTTTCAGTGCTTACTTCTTAGTCAGCATTCATTACATTTATATGTAACCCTCAACATGTCATATTTTACAGGTTGCTTATAGTTATATATATATATATTTTTTTTTCATGAATTCAATCCGACACGCACGTTGTATTTCTGATGTATGGTAAGATATCGACAACAATGTCAAAAAAAGCCCCAAGAATGTTCTTTTGTCTACATAAACAGAGATTTCTCACAACAGAATTACAGATTTACACTTGTGTTTGGTCCTGGTAACACCAGTTTGGAAACACCCGTATTTTTGACAGACAAGGGTCATGAGAAGATAATTGTGTCACTGGAGTTCCCCCCCCCATTGCTGTTGGACTATCCAATCTAATAAACCCAATACTATCCATTCTGTTCATTTCTGTGTGTGAATTCCCCTTCCATGCACTCTGCCAGCCCTTGACACCCCCTTCTTTGGCTGCTGTTCCAGGGCATGTTATCTTTACCTGCCCTGTCTCTCAGAGGGATGTTAATTTTTGTCATAGTCACCTTGGAGATGCTATGGTCTTCACACCAGCAAGAAAGCAAAAGCAGCCCTCTTGCTCAGACTGTACTCAAAAAGATATACAGATTTTTTCCATTCACCGCACTCAGGGCGAGTTGCCATAGTGAAACCTTGAGAAAAAAGGAAGGCAGACACTCTTGATATTTTCTTTTGGCGTCTTTTAAACATGTCTGAATGCAGTGGGGCTCTGATGTCACAGCAAGTAGGTGGATAAGCGGCTTACTAACATGCACCAAAGAAAAAGAATGAAATGTCGCCTCAAATGCCATTTATATGTGTGTGTGTGTGCACGCGAAAGGAAGAATGTGTGGAGGTATGTGTGTGCGGGTGACCGTATGTGAGAGACAGGGTGTGGATGTGTGTGTGTGAGTGTGCGGGTGCGTGTATGTGAGAGACAGGGTGTGGAGGTGTGTGTGTGCGGGTGAGTGTATGTGAGAGACAGGGTGTGGAGGTGTGTGTGTGCGGGTGAGTGTATGTGAGAGACAGGGTGTGGAGGTGTGTGTGTGCGCATGAGTGTATGTGAGAGACAGGGTGTGGAGGTGTGTGTGTGTGTATGGGTGAGTGTATGTGAGAGACAGGGTGTGGAGGTGTGTGTGTGTGTGCGGGTGAGTGTATGTGAGAGACAGGGTGTGGAGGTGTGTGTGTGCGGGTGAGTGTATGTGAGAGACAGGGTGTGGAGGTGTGTGTGTGTGCGGGTGAGTGTATGTGAGAGACAGGGTGTGGAGGTGTGTGTGTGTGTGTGTGGGTGAGTGTATGTGTGAGACAGGGTGTGGAGGTTTGTGTGTGTGTGGGTGAGTGAGTGTATGTGAGAGACAGGGTGTGGAGGTGTGTGTGTGTGGGTGAGTGTATGTGAGAGACAGGATGAGGAGGTGTGTGTGTGTGGGTGAGTGTATGAGAGACAGGGTGTGGAGGTGTGTGTGTGTGCGGGTGAGTGTATGTGAGAGACAGGATGAGGAGGTGTATGTGTGCGGGTGAGTGTATGTGAGACAGGGTGTGGAGGTGTGTGTGTGTGCGGGTGAGTGTATGTGAGAGACAGGATGAGGAGGTGTATGTGCGTGTGGGTGAGTGTATGTGAGAGACAGGATGAGGAGGTGTGTGTGTGCGGGTGAGTGTATGTGAGAGACAGGATGAGGAGGTGTATGTGCGTGTGGGTGAGTGCATGTGAGAGACAGGATGAGGAGGTGTGTGTGTATATGTGTGTGTGTGTGTGCGGGTGAGTGTATGTGAGAGACAGGATGAGGAGGTGTATGTGTGTGTGTGGGTGAGTGTATGTGAGAGACAGGGTGTGGAGGTGTGTGTATGTGCGTGTGGGTGAGTGTATGTGAGAGACAGGATGAGGAGGTGTATGTGTGTGTGTGGGTGAGTGTATGTGAGAGACAGGGTGTGGAGGTGTGTGTGTATGTGTGCGGGTGAGTGTATGTGAGAGACAGGGTGTGGAGATGTATGTGCGTGTGGGTGAGTGTATGTGAGAGAAAGGATGAGGAGGTGTGTGTGTGTGCGGGTGAGTGTATGTGAGAGACAGGATGAGGAGGTGTGTGTGTGCTCATTTGCGTGCCGTTGCCTGTGTGAGAGACAGCACGTGTATGTGTTGAAAGAGAGAGAGCAGACCTCACTGCTAGTGGGATGGAGAGAGTTAAATCTCTGTGAAAGTGGGAGAGCCACCGTGGGAGGGCGTGAGTCTGTCCATCCGGGAGGAGATGGGTTTGCGGGAAGTTGGGAGGGCCCAAGGGGGTGCGGATGGAATGAAGTCATTAATGGAGGTTGGGGAGTTCAGCACGGGAGGGCAGAGCACTGCAGAGATGGGGGTGGGGGGCTGGGTGTGTGTGTGTGTGTGTGTGTGTGTGTGTGGGTAGGGGGGGGGGATTGTAATTAAAAGGCACGACTGCCGATAAGGCCGCACAAGGAGCGCTATTGTCAGATTCCAGTGGCCTCTCGCTGAAACGGCACTGTGGGGGAGACACCCATACAGGAACAGGGCAGCAGAGCAACACTGAGCTGACACACCACTCTTTATTTAAAAACGGGTTCTTTCTGTCCTCTTAGCAAACACACCCGTGCTAAGCGCTCCCACTGCAGTCAGCTGAACGCCGTTTGTTTCTGCCCCCCTCCCCCTTCCCCTAATTTGGTTTGAATGTATCTTCATATCCTCTTCTCTCTCTTGTTCTTTTTGCTTATGACCCAACCCTGTTTGTTTGTAAATCCCCGTAGTGTTTAGGATTTTGGATTTTCTTTAGTCAAACAAAAGCAGCCTTAACATTAAAGCCCTCTGAGACTACACCCCCGATCGCCCTCTCCTGCCTAAAAACACACCATACACGCACCAGACACACACACATGCACACACATGCACACACACACACCGCACACAGGCACACTCATTTCAACACAGTGCAGTTCTCCATACCCAGCACCGACCTCAACTCCACAGATCATCTCAGCACTGACCTCAACTCCACAGATAACTACACACCCAAAAATAAGCCTTAGATGAGTCTACAAAAGACATGGGTAAATATAAAATAAAAAAAACATTCTGTACCTTTAAGACATGTCCACTGCTTTTACCTTTATAATTAGAGATTATCTTGAGTCTTTACTCTGATGTGAATGCAGTACCATGGTTACACAGTGGATGATTGTGGTCCCTCACTGTACAAGAGGTTGTACTAAACACAGCCTGTGACCAGGGGGCTATGCACATAAAATTAATTTAATTCACATCCGTTTTATGGAATATCATCCCCTCTATTGGCAAACTAATTTCTGTAGTCTGCCGCTGCAATGGAAGATGAGGATATGGTTATACTATTCAGGTGTTTCTCCCAAGATGTTATTTTGTGGAAGGTATTTAGTTTTTGTCAGAATCTCAATAAAACATTGCCTAAATGTTTATTATTTAAATAGCTATAACTAAGACATACTGACAACAGTATCTAGAAGTCTTATTAAACAAAATAAAACCAGGGAAGGCCACAACAATGACAGTGCATTAAATATAGCAGTAAAATGACTCTGCTGCTGAAACAAACAAAAAAAACGTACAATTTAATATTGTCAACTGAGCGATTCCCTTTTAGAGGGGGACAAACAGGCAGTTGCTGCTCACACGTTGCAGGTGACTTTCTCCTCGGTTATTTTCTGGCATGACCCACATATTTGAACTTTATTTTTAGGCTACCAAACGATATAGCCTACCCTCCAGACAATACAAATAGCATGGCTTGTCGTTCATCAGTCTCTTTGATATTGTGCACGACCAGTTGACGTTAAATTCACTTGAAAGGAGATAACTAATGCGCGTAATGCATGTAGCATGCATATATAGTAGCCGCACAAATTGGAAACACATTATATATTAAATGCATTATGCCAAAAGAGAAATTGTTACAAAATATTGCATTCATCATCAAACACTGTTCATAAATGTAGTCTATGTACAATTTGTGCCAGTACTGTAGCTACAGTGGGGTGCAAAAATGTGCACTCCCCTGGTTTAAATGTCAATGAATGTGATCTAAAGCAAACCCAAACTCTAAATGGTATGAGTTGAACATGATATGCTCTTTATTTTCATTTTTTATGGTTTATAAATTATATAAAAAAGGAAATGATTGGTGAATAGAATTCCAGAGCTGAACTTTTTATTCTGAAGTAACTCCATGTCTTCTAAAATATCCAAGGATTTCAGAATGAAGATGGTTCATTTCCAACAAGAAGGAGAAGACGACAAAAACTCTAAATGTTTCAAACAACCTATTTCCACTGTCAGAAACTTTGATTGGATCAAACCTTTCATTGGATTTTGAATCGGCTCATGTGCGCATTGCATGAGAAACAGAAGTCACAAAATTAGCAACTACTGCATTCTGGCAAATGGTCAGCATTCATATATCGCCTTTATCCAAAGCGCTGTACAATTGATCCTTCTCATTCACCCATTCATACACACACTCACACACCAACAGCAATTGGCTGCCATGTAAGGTACCAACCAGCTTGTCAGGAGCATTTGGGGGTTAGGTGTCTGGCTCAGGGTCACTTCAACAAACCCAGGGCGGGATCAAACCGGCAACCCTCCGACTGCCAGACGACTGCTCTTACCACTGAACCAATGTTGCCCCACATTAGACCTGGTTTGAGCAAGTGGGTGGTGAACGATGCAAATAGCAGACTAGTCTGACTGGAAAATTGAGCTGGACTAAAATCTTAATGCACTGTTCAATCTTGACTGACACACGTCAAGCAGCAAAAATACCATGCCATGCGCTGGCTGGAAAACAGAGGCCTACTTGTAGAGGAAACACCATTTCTGGATAGGAAGTGTTGACATTGGGAAGACCAAATGCAGTTATTAACAATCGTAGTCAACATGATCCTGCCAGTCTGAAAGAAAGTGGGGTCAGAAAAGAAGAGGTGTTGTGTTTCCTCTCTGGGGTGACCATGGACCACAGGGTGGACGCGCAGGGGGACACGGATGAATCCCAGGTGAGACCTCCACGGGACACGAGCAACATTCTGTGCCAGGATAACACTGATTCATGCCAGAGGGCGATTCTTTCCAAACAACCTCATCGGTGTCAAAGATCAGACAGGGACGTGAGAGTGTGCCATGGTCTATGATCAATCCTTTGATCTCTCCTTTGACTTTTGATTGTTCAATCCTTTCTCATTAAAACCATTTTTCAATTATACTGCTATAGCAATAAAACATGTCTTTGGTATCAAGAAATGAGCCAAGGCTACACGGGGAAACTTTGCTGAAATGAACTGACGATAGGTGAGGGCAAAATGCAAGCTCTCAAGAGCATGGTTTTCTTACAAAAGATCAAACCTGGTTGAATTAGACAATAATTTCACGCGTACATGACTGTTGCGTGT
The DNA here is from genome assembly GCF_963514075.1 of Conger conger. Lineage (NCBI taxonomy): Eukaryota > Metazoa > Chordata > Actinopteri > Anguilliformes > Congridae > Conger > Conger conger. The sequence continues at coordinate 28,456,274 of NC_083769.1, forward strand.
TTTCTGCAGCTGGAGGTTTCTTTGTGATGAGCAGCGATGGATAGATGAGAGAAGTGAAGAAGGAGAAAGCAGAAGTGGTGCTGTAAGTGGTCCACCCCCTCACTCCAGATGGGCCAGCTGGCCCCATTCCCCCTTCCCCTCCCCTCCCCTTCCCCACCCTTCTGATCCAGGCCAGGGTCCAGCCATGGTGCACCTTCTGAAGAGGTCAACCCTTAACCCTATCGCCACGGTGAGCGGCTGTCCCCTTCCTCTGACCACACGCTCCTAAATACACACCCTATTACACCACGCACACCTCACACACACACACACACACACACACACACACACCCTATTATACCACGCACACCTCACACACACACACACACACACACACACCCTATTACACCATGCACACCTCACACACACACACACACACACACCCTATTACACCACGCACACCTCACACACGCACACACACACACACACACCCTATTACACCCCACACACACATCTGCACACACACACACACACACACACACCCTATTACACCACGCACACCTCACACACACACACACACCCTATTACACCCCACACACATCTGCACACACACACACACACACACACACTCTAATACACCCCACACACACACATCTGCACACACACATGCACACCACACACACACACACACACACCTACACACACATCTACACACACGCACACCACACACACCCTATTACACCCCACGCATCTGCACACACGCATGCACACCACACACATACACCCCATCACACTCCACGTATCTACACACACTCACACACGCACACCCTATTACACCACACACACACATCTGCACCCACACATACACACACACACACCCTATTACACCCCACACACACACATCTGCACACACACACACCCTATTACACCCCACACACACATCTGCACACACGCACACACACCCTATTACACCACACACACACATCTGCACACACGCACACACACACACACCCTATTACACTCCACACACCGCACACACACATACACACACACACCACACACACCCTATTACACCCCACGCATCTGCACAGCACACACACATATACCCCATCACACGCCACGTATCTACACACACACTCACACACACACACACACACACACACACACACACACACACACACACACACACAGTACCGCCTTAACAAATGAAAGGCATCAAACTGGAGAACATTAAGGAGCCTCCTAGGAGATGTTGGCTGAATGTTCTGTATGGTTATGCGGTGTTGCATGGGATTATACTAGCCCAGTGGACCTCTTCAGCTCAGCCCACTCTAAACGATTACAGCAGAGAAACATTGGGTCTCAACCTCAGCAGTAGTTCTATAGTCATCATTAAAAAAAAACAGTTTGTCATATTGTTTTCAGTGCCAGCCACATATTCTCATTTATTAAAAGGAGGTGATGCTTAGTGGCACCTAACATACAGTAATGGCACATAAATCGATAAATCAATCAATCACCCAAAGCGTTCCTTTTTCACAGAAACACGGAAAGGGCTTGAGCTCACAGTTGCCGGTAGTTTCCGCGGACGGTAAACGGCACGGCGCTGGATCGGCAGTGAAAGCGCACGTCTGAGTGCCCTGTGACTCTGACAGCGCCGCGCACACGAGGGGGAAGATGAGTCCCTCCAGGCTGCTGGAGCAGAAATGAATTGAAGATTATAATTAGCTGGTAGGGCCACACGTGGTGGTGGCAGGGGGCTGGGAGACGAGGGGGAGGGCCGAGTGGGGGCGCAGAGATGAGGAGGGGGGAGAAACAGGGTGTGGTTAAGTGTCAGCACACAGACAGGAAACACAGGAAAGAGGAACTTGCCTGCCCACGCAGAGCCCCTGAACACACATACACGCTTATTTACACACTCACACACACACACACACACTCACACCTCATTTCAACAGTGCAGTTCTGACCTCAGTCACTGCAGTTCCTCACTTGCTGGAGTCTGGGTCGGGGAAAGAACAGTGTCCAGAAGAGGAAATACACCTAAATACAACACATATGTACAAACAGCTCTGTATCATATTACAAGAGTCTTAATCTCTGGAGCTGCCAGGCCCCAGTTAAAATGTCTGTGTCGGCCTATGGTGGTAATGTGTGTGAGCCGTCCCCCTGCTTTCTGGCATGGGGTCCATACCTTTAATTAAACAGATATCTCTCACAGACCCCACCTTATCTTGTTTTTAGGCTAATGCTAATGCTAAAAGCATATTCATTCATTCATTACACATCTTATTGCTTGTGGGATCACTGCAGTGACTTGTGATTAAGACATGTTTTAGAGCATTAGCAAAAAATGTAATTTCTGATTTTACCTATCAGTGGAAAGAAAATTATTTAGATTTGTGAATTAGCAGTAGGCCTAAGGGTATAACCCAAATTGAATATTTACTAATCTGTATGATGATGGCAAATATTTTTATTACAATAAATTGTAATTGTGTTTGGAGGCTGTGCCCTCTAGTGGTAAGAAGTGCTAGTGCAAACAGGTCCTCAAGCATGCTGACAGACATAACCATTCAATGCAATTCAACACTGACGGTGCACCCTCAGACTGCCACCTAGTGCTAAACAGTTCTAATGGTCTCTTTAGACACATATCTGTGATCAACAAAAGTTATGTATTGTTTGACATGTATTTCCCCAGTTATCAATGTCCATAAATCAGTAGAAAACGATTTGTTACCATGTAAACAGCAGCATATTATTATGATCAAGCAACTCTGTATATCATTTTACTTCAGTCGCCAGTAAGGTGAAAAAAAGACGTTTTAGTGATTTTGAAGATTTTTATTGATATAATTGCTTGCATTGAATAATTACACTTCCAGACTCACTCTGGCACTCTTGTCTATCTCACTTCAGAAATGCCAAAAAAAGAAGTGGAAGTGTACTGATGTAGGCTTGCAAAATTCATTCATTCATTTGCACAACATATAAAGATTAAACTAATAAGAAAACAAGATGGCCTTGCCCTCCATGTCGGCATGATATTCAGCCTCATAACTTTCCCACAAGCACATACCAACATTTCAGCATTCATATTTGTATTTAAATATTTGTAAATTAAATTAAATTAAATTAAACGATCAAAAAACAAGCAACAAAGAAAGGTTACGTATGGTTCGGAGACCAGTCCTTTTTCCGGCATATTCTCGGGCAGTTGAGACAGCGTTTCATGGGCTGACAAACCTGAGATTGACACACATTTTCACCATTCTCAGGTTGGACAGTCCTGGAAACACCACTCTGGCCAAACACGAACCTCACAGATGAGACTAACCACGCTCACCCAGATTTGAGCTGTAGTGAAAGTACAGCATCTCTTGCGATTAATACAAATAGTGTGCATAGTATCAGGCTCTTCAAGCACAATGAAATAACCAAACATACTGCAAGCTTTCTCTTTATCGGTAGGCTACCACATTGGCCATAATCATTCTGTCTGTTCCATAAGATGCTATTTTCACATATAATTTCCCGAAGACACAGCTCACTTAATAATATGCAGTGCATCAGCATAACCTGTAATATTACATATTTTACATAAATGTATCCATCTCATAAATAGTGTCCATCAGGAGGTCAGAGTGACGGTTAACGGATGCTCAGGGTCTCTTTAGGTGTGTGGTAAAAAGTAACGGTTGGCTTTTCATCTTGCTCTCACCTCAGCGGAGAGCTCAGGCTGGCTTCGCTGACATACAGAGGTGCTGTTTCCACAGCACTCAGTTCAATTCAATTCATTAGACAAGCGTCGACAGGTTTGGCCTCCCTTTGGAAGCACACGGGTGACCCCGAGAATGCTGTTTAGCTGTCTTTTCTGTTTGTGCCTTTTCATGAGAAGGTGGACATGAGAGAAAAGTCAAAATGTTCTGATAATAAGGAGACAGCAGTAGACCACAAAGCTCTGAATTAGTTTGCAAAAGACAAAATATTGTTTGCAGCTAATGGATATTAACCTTTAGATTTAATAAAAATGGAGGGCCAATGGATTAAGAATCTACACAAATGGTGTTTTTTAGGACACTCTGTAAGTGAATTAGAATCTGGAGTGTAATTTGACCTTCTACCATTAATTGTCGAAAAAACCTTCTGTGAGGCATTCAGTAGGGATGCCATTCAAATTAAAATTGATTCTCAGCTATTTCAGGCCCATGCAGAAATGTTTTCATCCCAATTCATCCCGCTTTTCTTCAAGGTCCCACAGAACTCAACAGAAAAAAGAGATGGTGCATGAAAAGCCTGGTCACCCTTTTCTTATTCCATCATCTAAAAAACACACACTCACACATATGCTGTATGTATACACTTAGTCATCACTTTATTAGGTATGTATTAGCCTTATTTTTTAGACGTATTGGTCTTCTACTGCTGTAGCCCAACCACTAAGAGGTTGTAATGTGTTGTGTGTTCAGAGATGCTCTTCTGCATACCACTGTTGTAATGTGCGGTTCTTTGCTTTACTGCTTCGACCAGTCCGGCTCTTCACCTCTGATGTCTCTCATTAACAACACGTTTATTGCCCGCAGAACTGCTGATCACTGGATGCTTTCTGTTTTTCACACCATGTTCTGCATTTTTCTCTAGAGCCTGTTGTACGTAAAAATCCCAAGAGATCAGCTTCAGAGATACTCAAACCTGGCGGCAACAATCATTCCACGGTCATAGTCACTTAGATCACATTTATTTCCCATTCTGACATTTGGTCTGATTAACAGCTGAACCTGTTGACCATAGCTGCGTGCTTTTATGTATTTAGTTGCTGCCACATAATTGGCTGATTAAATATTTAAAGAACTGGTGTACAGATCTACCTAATAAATTGCTCATTGTATGCACTGTATGCTCACAATGTATATACACATTTTACAATATTGTTAATAATTGATTATTGTTTCCCTCCTATATAAATTGACCTGGAAAAAAGTTCTAACTTGTAGGAGAAACTAAGTAGGAGAGACTTAACCCAGATTTTAGTGGTGATGGAATATTTCCACACTAAGGTCTCACTCATCAACGAGGAGGCAAAATAGCTTTTTCCTGCCGCTGAAGTGCTTGAAGTATCTGGAGCCAAATTAACCCAGCAGAGCTCTCATTTGATCAATAAGTCACCCACGGAATAGTAAACAAGCAGGAATACAGCCCCTGAAGATTTTACATCATATATTAACCTACACTACAGATAAAACACATTATGCACATTGATACAGTTGTGTGCTCATAAACATCTCTTACTTTACAGAACATCATACAGAAATATCTAAAATTCCACGTTTTCAGATCTGGTACGATATTCATCTGCCGAGTCATAATCTCAATCCCCCTATTTACAGGGCCAGCAAACACTGCTCTACTACATGTCTTAAAATGCTGACAAAAGTCGATATTACATTTTTCTGTGTCAATGGCATCTTTATCCTATAGCTGAGAGATCACAGTGGCAGAAAGCGTACCTCATGCTGCCGAGTCGAGCTTCAGAGCCCAGGCCCCCATTGGAGGACGGGCGGGGCGGACGGGGTCCTGGGCCACCCCAGGAGCGGTGGCTGCAGGGGAGAGGACCCCTCAGAGTGGAGAGGAGCTCAGCCGCCCCCCGGTGTGCGCGGACATGTGAACATCGCTCAGTCGGTCCCCTCACCTCACTGCTCTTGCGACAAGGATACTGCCACACGCATATTGTACTTCCTGTTTGTCACTCATACGGGGTTGTGGTTCACTTTTCCATGACATCTCATATTTGGTCACTAGAACGTGCTGGTTCACATTAAAATGTTTGAGATTACGCTTCCATCTTCGTTTCCGGCTTTTCAAAATTAGAAAGTTAGAAATTTCTCTGCGACTGGCTATTTTGGGGCAAGCTAGGAACCAACAAATGTAGTCCTTTTTTATGGCCCTTATTTAATGCTGTCTATACATTTCAGAAGTTTGGCATTGTTTTGCCTGGATACAAAATAAATTCCAAAAAATGGTTGTGTAACCTGAGAAAACAACTAACAGAGACTAAATATAAAATCAAATTAATAATACTCACATAAATAGCAATTATCACCGCAGAGTATTAGCTGTATTCTGTATGGAAACTTAATGCCTCACAGAAACCAAAACTCTTATCAGGCAGTAACCTGATAACAAAATACATTTACACACACGCCTCAAGAATAGTACATTGATATTATTTAAAACTATCATTATAACTCACCGTTCATGTCTCACACCAGGCTGGTGTACCTCACCTACATTTTCTACTGTCCCTAGGGAGGCCAGTCACCCCAACTAACAAAGCAGGTCACTGCCACCTAGTCATTGAGCTAATAATGGAAACTGATCAAAGCCATCAAGGTTAGTTTCCATGTGCTGGAAACCGCAATATCCTTCCTGTCTATTTTTAATGAGAAACTTTTTTTTTCTTTTTTTCTTAGACATAGCAGTCACTAATATAAGGTTCACAGAGATAAACGTGTGTTGGCTTACTTTTTAAAAAGAAATATGAAACATAGAGGTGAGATGCCAAATGGGTTAGCCTGCACAGGATTCAATGCAGAGCGGATCGATATACAGTACTGTACTATTTTTTTCTGTTTTGGAAACGCATTATCGTTGTCGGCCTTATTGGATGGGTGTTGATGAACCACAGCTGTGAATTGTTGACATTAGACCTAGTCTTATGATAAACCATACTAAATAAATGAATTGAATAAATGCATAAAAGATCTGAAAGACTAGTATTCAGTAGACTCCTTTTGATTTCTTATGATATTGAGTGCTTTAAGCAAACAACTTTCTGCAGAGCATCATTGATCAGCTTATCAGGTCATAAGCATAGCCATTTAACAATAAAGTAGGCAGCACAATACAGGACTGAAAGAGGATGCAGTTCAGTCTGACGTGATCTATATGAATGATTTCATATTCTCACATTATAAAGCATTATAATCTCTTTTGTGCTGTGTGTTATGCATATGGTTGTTTTCTTGTTATATTTACATTACTCTTCATGTTAGAGTAATGTAACATTACAAAGCTTAGGACATATTCATGAATGAACGCTGCATATGCACTGCTGATGTCTCAGCATTAGCTTAGCACTCACGTGAGCCACACACTCAAGTGCTTCACCATGCGTTTACCACTGTGTGTAAGAGGTCTGTGCTGCAGGAAATACTACCCTGCTGTTATTCAAAATGAAACTGACAATGGAAAATATAAAAAGGTAACCGAGAAAAAACACAGAATGGACCAACGTGCAACTTGAGAGGAAACTTAAAAATGACAATGATAAAAGGCTACATTAAAGCAATACAACAAGTATTTAATACATTATTGCACTTTTACTGACTTATTTCTAATGGCATGCACTACAAAGGTACAGTAAATACAAAAGAAACGGCTGATTTAAAACTCTCTGAAAGTGAGATGCCAATTTGCACTTGACTTTCACAGAATATTTTCCAGCAGGAACTTGAGTGCCGGGCTTCTTAAACGTGTGTGAGGAGGAGCGCCGGGAGAAAGACACAGGAGTGCTGAAGTGACAATCTGAGTAACGGTGAATAGAACATACTATACATACAGTATGTACATCTTAACAAACTGAACAAATGAAGATCGACAAGACCCGTGACCTCTCTTTCTCTTCTGATCTTCACATATTTACCGGCACATCTTTTTGTACAGTATAAACTAAACTTTGTGAAAAATGAGGAGCAATCCCCTGCTACCGCAAGGGGAATAAATCGCACAAAAACAGTTCAAATACACATTTCTGCATATTTTTAAATTACTGCAAACCAAAGGGCTGACAATGATCACATTTACATTCCAAAACAATAGTTACAAAATGTATAGATAAATACAGCAATGTGACACAATAAAATGACATTTTTGAAGCATAAAAAGAACACGGACATTCGTCTTGTCTGTCTGTTCAAATGCGTCACACAAACAATGCTCGATTTTCCAGCTAGTCATAGGCGCGCATACCATATATGGTAAAACAAGTGTCTAGTTACAGTTGGGTCTGGCTGGATCTCTTTGTGACACCAAAACAAAGAACAACGCAATTCAGTTACTTTTGGCGCCATATCCAAGCAAGGCAGGTTACTCCAAGCCTATCAGCTCACTTGAAAATGGAATAGGCCATTGACATTGATTAACTAGACCCCTAAACACTTCTGATAAGGGTAGACATGTATGCCAACCTGAAGCGGTCTGCATTCGGCCAGGAAATCTAGGGGGCTATTTGTACAGTTCTGATATAATAGAGGCAACACAATTTATGAACAAAAACAGGTTTTAACAGAAAAATCCTGTGTGAAATGCAGGCTGTGACAAACACCGTATTTGAGGTAGCAAGCACACACCCCACAATGCAAGAGAGCACAAAGGCATACAAATAAATATACTGCACTCATGAACACTGAGAACCGCGACAGCACGACAAGCACTAGCACGGCATGGAGACAAACAAGTCCGCTTCACTACCTGTAATGATCACATGTATCCAAAATATTCAATAAATTAACAGATATGAATATGCAATTCTTCTCATCTATGAGCCATACTGTACCTTATACTGACAGGGAAAATTGGGGTTACTGTATCTTATTGCAGATCGTCTTTACGAGTCTGAGGTTTGGTCAGTTGGATTTAGCAAAAGAAGGTGAAACAGAAGGGTTAACACCCTACACCCACACACTTTCCAGTGAGGTGGTCCTTCAAAGAAAGTTCTTTTTATGCGCAGAGAGACAAACACAATGGCAGGTTTTTTTTTTTTCTTTCGTGGCAGGCATTGCCGTAGAACAAAGAAAAGCTGTTTGACTTTGAAAACAAGAAAACAGTGTAATGTGTTTAAATACATTAAAATTGGGAGTTTAACATTCAGTAGTCTTGTCTTCGGATATGAAGCTTGCTCAGGCTCTCTCGAGAAGGCTGATGGCTTGACAAAGACTGAGTATCTTTCTTTTCAGAAGCTTCTCATGACCCAGTTTTTAGTTTGGTTTTAAAAAGAATCCTTTTCATAAAATCATCAACATTATAAAAATACACAGCCTTATATTGCAGCTCTTCACCACAACCTTTGAAACAACTAGGAAACCAAAAATAAAATATAAAAATATGTGACATGTACATATGAATAGTCATTTTCCAAATGTAAAAAAACATGTACACCCTCAGTGTAAAGAGGACCACAGTCATGGGTCCGGTCCTGCTGACCGTAGAGAGGTTGGCGGCACTAGATAGTGTAAAGAGGACCACAGTCAGGGGTCCGGTCCTGCTGACCGTAGAGAGGTTAGCTGCACGAGGTTGGCAGCTCTCAGTAACTTGGCTCATCCATGTCCTCATCGCTCCAGTCCAGGGGCGCGTCTGTACCAAAGTACCGGTCCCCGAAGTTTCCTTCAGTTAGAGACACAGAAGCAGCCATTACTGAAGAGGTATGCGTGCAGCCATAGTCACACGTGCCCCCACACTTACACGTACATGCACACACAAACATGCATACGCACGCACAGACACGCACGTACATAGCAGTCAGCTTTGGATCTGTAGCACATTGTGGCTGGACATTTAACAGAAGTTCACACAAAATGGCTTCAGGGTACAAGTGTATGTGTCCCGTCTGGGATCTAAACCCAGGATGGTCTGGCACTGCAGATTCCAGTGGTCCAACCACACCCATATGCTGTATTAGCAAAAGGTTTGTAAAAATCATATTTGTTGATACCTAAATGACAGAAATAGGACACATTTACTTTTCTATTTGTGTAAAATTATCGATTTTACTCATGTGAAAAAAATCTGAAATACAAACATACATGTGTCATTGAACTACCAAAAAAATTCTCACATTAATTCATTAGTTTTAACATAACATCACAATTTAATGTCTAATATGTCACTACATTTATTTGACTTATACTTGCATATAAAATGGGCCATAATAAAACTACCTAAAAAATAAATGCACTAATGAACATATAGGATTTTTATAAAACTTGTGCATATGGACAGCTACTCCTCTAATGCAGCATATAACATACCATAACTATGCTATATCGGGCTGCTTAGCATGCCATTACTGTTGTTCCACACATCCTTTTGCTGTTCTATAGATTTATGTGGCTTTGGCAATCAAAAGACCGAAGTGAATGCCTTTTGCAAAGGTCGTGGCCCACTTAGCTGAGCAGAGTTTGGAGAGTAGAAGAAAAACAGCACTCTGGGTGTAAAGGCAGACGGCTTTAAATGCATTCCTTCCCCTATTCATTTTGCATTTCAAAAGCACAGCAGATGAATGCTTGGATCTGTCTATGTGTGTGAGGACGTTCCCTCCATTAGTCTATAGAAACTTAGTCTATTGAAAAACATCATTTTCAATTTTGTTACAATTTAAATATGAAATATCCCTACTGTATAGAATGAAGAATAGTGCCCAAATGAAAAAGGAAATCTTCAATAGGTAAACTGTATGTTTATAATGAGTGACATTTCTGTACCATACACAACCCTTTCCCCTCATCAGGCTCACCTATGCCAGGGATGATGTGGAAGAGGTCGTTGACCTTCTTGTCCACAGCGGTGGTGATGATTTTGACTTGGGGGAAGGCGTAGGCCACCGAATGCACCCCCATCTCAGCCATGAGCAGTGACACCAGCAGGATCTTATCCTCCTGCACGTCATGGTCCTGCACAGACAGACGGACACTCAGCCAACCAGCAAACCACCCTGTACCATTCACTCATCTGGAGGACTACCATGAACATAAAACCAAACCAGCCTGTACCATTCACTCATCTGGAGGACTACCATAGACATGGAACCAAACCAGCCTGTACCATTCACTCATCTGGAGGACTACCATAGACATAGAACCAAACCAGCCTGTACCATTCACTCATCTGGAGGACTACCATAGACATGGAACCAAACCAGCCTGTACCATTCACTCATCTGGAGGACTACCATAGACATAGAACCAAACCAGCCTGTACCATTCACTCATCTGGAGGACTACCATAGACATATGAGACAGATACCCTCTATTTCAAGGTCAAGGTAAACTTTATTATCCCAACATAGGGTAATCTCATTGTTTTGTGTGGTTATTAGCGCACAAAACAATGAGACAAAGACAATATATCATGCAGTCCAAATAAATTATTATTTGAATCAATCTGTGACCCCTATAGCTATAGCTCAATGTAAAAATGCATTAATACGAGACGTTAGGTGTAGTTGGGTGGAGTTAAGGAGCCGGGACCCACCAGTAAGACCCGGACGGCCATCATGGCTGCAGCTCCCGTGGACACGGTGCAGTCCATCAGGATCACGTGGTCCTCGCCGATGTCTTTGGGCAGGCGGAGATAGTGCAGCTGTGGGTTAGGGGACAGAGAATGAGACACCGTCAACGTACAAATCGAGTACGCTGCAATATGGTACGAATATGTGGACCTTTCTAAAAAATCGTGACCTTCGAATTATAAGGTTCTACCTGCATTCCGAGTGGCTTCAAAGATACCAAAGTGAATGGGCCCCAAGCAGAGACAACCTTTTAAACATTTTTTTCATACTTTTGAACAATAGAAATGTGTTCACACATATATTTAGTGCCCTAGCGACAACATATTTATGACACCAACTCATCTTTGCCAAAAATGTCAGTTAGAACCTTGTAATTCTAAGATCTCAAAATATAGCAATACATTAATTTCACAGCAGTGTATTCTTAAATTAATATACTGGAATAATGTGTATACTTGGCAATATATTTTGAAGAGTTGCAATATCCTGATAATATATTTTATTTATTTTATTTATTATATTTTAATCACATTCCATTTCCGTAAGGGTATCAGAGGAATTATGCTAATCTGTTGACAGCCTTACATGGGAAAGCAAATGTCACCATAGGTGTACAAATTAACCAGAGAGGACATTTGAACAAGAGCCTGTATTTTCAGAAAGGTTATTAACAAGCTCCCAACCAGTGGCAAAAAATGATTACACAGTGCCAACAGAAGTGGACTGCGCTCTTAGTTAAGCATATAGATTAAAACACAGCTGAATAGATCAAAAGAATTTCATTAGCTAAAATACATCCATGAAAGATCAATAATGTTTTTTATGAGGGCGAATCTGAAGAATGAAATGTTTCTGCAGGCTGCTTTATCTGTGAAATGATGTCAATCTGCAGACGCCTTTAAGAAGAGGAATCAATGCTGCTGCTCGTCCTGAACAATGCAACAGCAAGGGCAGCAGCCACGCTAAATCCTGCTTACACTGGAGCTCCAGCTCTGAATACGTTTCTCACATTCACAAGCCAGACGTCCAATGTTTTCCTCCCTGTGGGGAGCCAGAGTGTCACCATATCACTTGTGTTGGATATGTGCAACTATTATCAAAATCTTCTTTCCCTGCTGTGAGACTGAATGCGCATGGTTAGTGCCGGTGTTTCTCCCTGATCCGCAGAACTAGCTGCGTCCCATTGCATTGCTCATTTTGAGGGCTCTCGTGATAGGCTGACGAGTACCTCAGGCTCCCCTGTGTCCTGGTTGGTCTGGATGAGGATCTTGCCAATCCGGACGTCCTTGCACACAGCCCTGAGGGCAGGCTCCATGGTCTCCCCTGCCCGCAATATGGACACGCCCGTGATCTGGAGGGGATGGCAGAGAGGACTGCTGGAAATGTGTGTGTACACAGACACACACACACGCACACACACGCGCACACAGACACACACACACGCACACGCCCGCGCACTCCACACACACACACACACACACACACACCCACACCCACACCCACACCCACACCCACACCCACACGCACACGCACACGCACACGCACACACACACACACGCGCGCACTCTCAGGCACTCTCACGCACATCCTGTAATGGCACTACATACTGCACACAAACACACAAAAACTATTCATTAGCTCAGTAGATAATGTGTATGCATACGCGTAGACCGGCAGACATTTTACACTGCTACTGTACCCCCAACACTTTTTTCAAATAAAGATTGTTAAAACTTTATTATTTTCCCATCCAGGAATGTGTTTTCTGAGTATCCACAGGCACGCCACTCACCCTCTTCCCATGAAAGGTCCTCCCCTCGTAGTCCTGGCCCTGGGAAGTCTGCACAATGTGGACCTATAGAGGGAGGGGCAGGAGACTCATACACTACTACCCTCCAGCAGACTGAACAGAAGGCCAGACGCTCATTCACAGGATAAACTAACATGTTACCACACTCAATTCATTCACATTCACTTCCTATGAAATATATTCAAAGTATAACCTAACATTTTATTTACATTCAGTTCCTATGAAAAGCTCTTTCACGGTTTAGTCTAAAATCTTACCACCGTCATTTTTTCCCCTGAAACGGTTTCATAATGTAATCTGATCTTATCAACCTTTTATCTCAGACTTATTTTTAAGCATACTCACATTCTGCTTTGAATACTGTACAGTAACTCCATCTACCAGGAAAAAAACTTAAAAGGGAAGAAATATGGGGTAGGCAACTTGACCGTGGAACATCCCCATTTATGGGCGACGGCAGTTTTGGCACGTCAGCCTCTGAGTTTTGGCGGTAAAGCTGCTCGGCCGCTGGCTTTTGTGTCAGATTGTGAACTTTCCATGGCCGGCAGTTTTCCGGGGGCGTTCCCTCACACCCACCTGAGAGGGCAGGAAGGACAGAGCGCGCTCGATCAGCAAGCGCATCAGCCTCTTCGAGTAGAAGATGAACTCATCACGGCTCGTCTCTCTGTTCCTACGCCGAAGAACAAAGGCAAAGACAGACGGTCAGAAACAACCACAAAAAACTGCCTCTCAAAACACTGAGCACTTAATGACTTTACAAAAGACTCAAACATTTCAGCATACGACCTTAATCAGTGAAATGATGGCATATGTTGTACAAGATGACGGTAATACAGTCACTCTACAGCCATCAGCATATACATTCAACTATACAAACAATACGTAACGCTTTAGTTTCTGAATATACACAGTATCTGTTGCAATTCATTTCTATTTAAACTGCAGCTTGGTTTCCAACTCTGAACAAACTACGAAGGGAGCTCAGTAAATGTTATCTTTATGGGGGACGCATCATCACAAGCCTCTGTGGCCTCCTGCCTGCCACTCATAATGTGCCGTAGTGGCATACTAAGGCCCTGTGGGGTGGAAGCTCATGTTCATACAAAAAAGGAAGAAAATTTTACATCCGTAATTACATCCATGTCACAATGTACATCTCCAATATAACGATACAGAGAGGCGAAGGAAGAGGCATGGAGCGCCAATTCTGACAGTGTAAAACATTCTAGATTAAACCATAACAGACAGGAAGTACAAAATGAAAAGCTGGAAGACCTGATCTATGTTTGCGGTCTAATTCACTTGATCGTTCTGTCCAACTCTGCAGTGAAAGGCAGTTTGCAGCATCGTATTGCTAGGGCACATTAAATGCCTTGCTAAAGTGGGAATATTTGTGGTTTATTGAGTACCATTGAAGAGAATGTGCTAGTCTTATTATGGATACCCAAGTCGATGACACTTAGTTGCTTCTCTACAGAGAAGACTGGATATTTGTGCTAATGAAGGAGATATTTTAACTAGAAACATAATGTGGACCTTCTCTGAAGTTTGTGCCAATCATTCCCATAGTCCCAAAGACAAAAGGTTCTACCTAGTATGTTGTGACAGTAAACACAGACACAATGAAGTGCGGCATGTACAGTGGAGAGGAGGAGCAGACCTGATGATGGTGTGCATACCCCTGACCTGGGGCGTGCTCTCCAACACGCTGAGAGTCTGAGGCAGGGGCTGGGCCTGATGGGCTGAAGCCAGAGCCGCCCTGTAACCATACCAACCAGAGAGAGGTGGCCAATCAGAGCACAGAGCGCCGGATCGCCAACACGCATGCACAGAAACATCCAGACACACACACACACACACACACGCCTTGCAGTCATTTTTATAACACATAATAAAAAAATGAAACTTTGTTCACAAGACTAAGGCAAGGCACAATATATTAATCACAGAAAAGTTAATTTGGATTAGTGGACGACAACAACAGAAACAAAAGAATAAGTGAGTAAAGATTTAGGAGCAGCACGAGGTTAGTCAAAAGAGGTGCACTGTGTACAAAGTTTGTTTGCCTGGTGTAAGCAGAAGTGGGATTTCATTTATTTTAGGATGCACATAACATAATATGATTCTTCAAAGAACATTGAAAAATGTCATTTACACTCTTATGGTCATTTGGTAAGTCATAAAATGCATTTTCATATTCTAAGGTTGCTGCTAAAATGTATTAAGTGTTTTAAGAGCAACATGTTTTAAAAAATAATATTTTAACACTGCAAAAACAAAAGAATAAGTCAATCTCAATCTTTAGATTTAGACTTAAAATCTGATTTGTATTACTTTTCAGTTAAAAACTGTTCTGTTAAATATTCCCAATGAGTTGAGACAGTTTGACTCATTCCCAGATTTGCCAATGGGGCCTAACATTTTCTACTTGAGATAAAAAGATTTTATGACTCATAACAAGACAAAAATAATTTCGCAGGACAGTGTTTTTGCAGTGAATAAAAACATCATACCAATTCAGAGCGAAATATGTGTTTGTTGCCAATTGCTTTGTTATCTATATTTTAATTATCCACATTATTTGAAATAAAATAACACTTCCAATAAAATAAATTAAAAGAGAGTTGCCATTCGACATAGGATCAATCATCTTTGAAGATCATAATCCCACTTCCTATGATGATTCAGCAGAAGACTGCAAAGCTGTGACAGGCACTGGTGTGTCCTGTGTGACATTACCGCACAGGCCAAAAGGGCAGGGATGAGCTGAGGGTCAGAGGTCAGCTAGAGCCTGAGGGCGGAGGACAACCAGAGCTGAGAGCTGTGCAGTCTTAAAGCAGAACCCATTCGCACTCAAACCACACTCTAAACCCATCAAATAGCTTTGCTGTCATTTTAAAATCTGAAAAATCTCTATGAGACAAATGAAAACAGAAACAATCGTATGCAAATATCCTCACATATCCCAGCGTAGTTTCCTCTATGGAGAGAAGGGGAGGTTTGGTGGAAACGCCAGAACAAACCACGCAAATAAAGACAGGAAAAACAGAACAAAAAAAAACAAACAAAATAAAAAACAAACACACAACATCAGAAAAAATGAGAATGAAATGATCACGTTCGTCTGAGGTTGTGACAGCTCAAACAGTCGCTCACATTCGCCATAAACCATTAACACGCTGGGCAAAAGGAGGCAATGTTAACAATGATTTACAAAACTAAGGAAACATTTCGGTTGGCCGAACACTCAACCCCCCTGTTGTGAAAGCCCAATCTATTGTTAGCGGGAATATTTATGAGGTTGAATGCTTGCTGCCTGCTGGAGCTGCCAGTCACGGTATGTCTACAGCAGAGAGCTGTCGCGGCAAGCCGGGCTAGGCTACATCCTGTGTCTAAAGAACGTACACGGCAGCTTCCTCTCTCCACTCTGTTGTGGCCGACACAGACAACGGAAAAAAAAAAATACAAAAAAAATCGGAGCCTTGTTGCACATTGTCAAATTAAGACTCTGGAAAATGTAGAGTGCTGTGCGTGAGACACAGCGTTTAACCACGGCTCTCGAAGCACAGACCAGGCTGGGGGTTAGAGAGAGGAGGCGCGGCTGAGTATTTTTAGACACAGAGTGCAGGAGGGCCAGGGACATAATGGGCGGGGGGCAGGGGGGCTTGCATCTTTCATCTTTCAACCTGCTGCGTACACCTGCAGCAGCACCTCGGCAACGGCTATATGGCACCCTTGTGTTTTAAGCATTTTAAACAAGTCATGACAAATCTGATTCCATTACGACAAAATACAGTATACAAATATAAATCAGATATTCCTGTAGTTAGGGTTCTTGAAAACCTTTCAAATGGGGAGGCCCAATGTAATTGTGGAAACACAAAGGTTGCTAGGCTGTGGCTCAATGTGTTTCATGGGTACAGTGTGCTACAGTAGTACAGCGTGCTATATTACTACAGTATGCTATAGTAGTAGTGTGCTATAGTAGTCCAGTGTGCTGTATTACTACAGTATGCTATAGTAGTACAGTGTGCTATAGTAGTACAGTATTCTATAGTAGTACAGTGTGCTATAGTAGTACAGTATGCTATAGTAGTACAGTGTGCTATAGTAGTACAGTGTGCTATAGTAGTACAGTGTGCTGTCGTAGTACAGTATGTTATAGTAGTGCAGTATTCTATAGTAGTACAGAACACTATAGTAGTATATTGTGTGATAGTAGTACAGTACTTGTATGGAGAGGATGCTGGGAAATCCTCCTCAGTGAGCTGAAGTGGGATCGTGGGGAGGTGCTGCTCTTGAGTCATACACTGCAGCAGGCTGCTGGACGAGGACGACCCCCCCACCCCACCCCCAGGGCGACGGTGAAGCGATAAAAGGGCATGTTACTCTACCTGACGCTGAGCTCACGCTGCACGGAGGCAGTGAGAGAGAGAGCAGTCCAAGTGAGAGGCAAGGCCAACAACACAGATGCCGAGGAGACACAATAGAAAATGAGCCTTCAAGTTCCAAATGTGAAGCAGTCATCAACCACTAGTTCTGCCCCTCTTCAAAAGTGCCAACATCACAGAAGTGTGCCTGCTACTAACACCTTTAGATATAAAGGATTCCCAATCACAAAATAATTCACATACTATGAGCACAAGTAGCTTATAAAATTAATAGGCAATGCAGTCATATTTGCAATACGACATTGCATTGACTTTTTTCCACCATCATCACCACCGGTCACCGGATTTTTCCTTTTTTTTGTATAATTTCTCTCACTTCTATAAAGGGACACTATTTTCTACCACATTTAAGCGGTTTCATGCATCCTTAAATTATGTACATATTTTATTATGTTTAGACAGATTAAAGACATGGATATGACCTTATAATGACTACATAAATAATGCTGCAAAGATCATCAGAGATTAAAAATGTATCAAACAGAATTACATAGAGTACTTCCTCCACCAGAGGGCGCACATTCTGTATGGGTGGACCAGAGATGGTTGCAATAAGCACTGCCAATAAAAGCTATGACTGGGACATATCTGGGAAGTTGGCACAAAGCAAATGTTCTGACACTGGCAGCAGAGGAGAAAACAGGGGTCGATGATTCACAAACCCGATTCTGGGATCGAGATCGACTTCACTGCTCACTATGACAGGGTCAATTTTGAGTCACCATTAGGGCGTAGGGTACAGATTCTTTTGGAACAGACTCTCCATTCTGAACTGAAGCCGCTCACTCTCCTGGCTCAACTCCTATGTGCTGAACAAAATCTCCAAACACAGGCTTCCCACATGCTCAACAGCCCCCACACACAATCAACACATTCCACTGTCTCATATAGTACATCACACAGGCATAGTGGCAAAATAATAATAATAATAATAATACGGTGGTTCCCAAACTATTTTTATTGAATTTTCCCATACCGCTTGTCGGTCTGCTCACTGATATGTATAAAATCATCTCTCTGAATTGGTTCCACTTTAATTTCACGTCCATGGTGTAAGTGTCACAGAAAATTAAGATGCGTGGATAAATATGATAATAACTTAAGTCTAACAAAACACCATTCATCCCAAATATACTGCATTCTCGTGACATTTTAAGCACTCCAGTTTGGGAACCACTTAAATACTAAAAAGCAGGCAAAGCAGCAAAACCCAGTGTTGCATAATGCTACAGTTTAAGGTTATGTGTCATTCTTTGTGTCATATGGAAAGCATTTAATGTTCGGAACTATGAAAAGCATGTGCAAATGAGTTCCTGCCTATGTACACAGATCTTTTACATCTTTAGAAATGATGATTGACATGAAAAATGTTCCTCGTCAGAAGCCTTCTGATAAAGCTATGCCAACGCATGTCCATGTTTTGCTGTAGCACATGACACGGTCTGTGGCACTTCTAAGGCCCTCCCCCTGTTCTCAAGGGACAGAGTCCTTACTGCCGTGGCTTCTACCGGCTTTACAAACAGCAGATCATTTACGCCTCAGATACCAGGTGAGTTCACTTTCTCTCCCAATTACTACTTCAAGTAAACACCCGAGAGCTGACTCACAAAGAACAGCTGAATCTGCAGCCCTAGAAGAAGGGCATGGCCAAGTTACTGCAGGACACTTAGCTTATTCAATATGGCTGGCTTGGCACAGCCCATAACACTTTGGAAAGCAGAATCTGGGGATGGTCTGGAAGGGATGTGTGCCATGCTGAGGTGAGGCCCTGGTAAACACTGTGTGTGTGTGTGTGTGTGTGTGTTGAGTGAGAGGTGGTAATATACTGGGAGTATGAACACTGCGTTTCCCATCACCCAGAGCAGGCAGTTGCAGTGCAGCGCGCTTGCAGTGCTGTGGCTCACCTCCTCCAGTTGGCTGTGGACGTGCTGTACGATCAGATCGATGGCCACCATGTTCCCTCCACCTGCAGGGCAGCAAGATCATCGGGTGGAGTCAGCGTGGGGAAATGGCTAAACTCATCAGGCTGCATTCTGATTGGTCCGCTTTCTCAACACTGCTCAAGTTTTATATTAAGTTTTAAATACCATGACACTCCCCCATGTAAGCTAGTTACAACCCTTAATGCATATAGGTATATTCAAATGCATACAGTTGTCCTCACTAAATCCACACAGTGTAATATCAGTACTTGGAAAAGCACTGTTGACAGAGCCACTTCAAGGCAATTTTCCAAGGATTAGCCGCCATGAATTGATAAAATAAGAAATAAAAAAGTTCCTTTTTTTTCCTATTTAGTCACAGAAAAATTATGACGACACTGCTTGAAAAATGGACAAGCCAGCTTGTTTGTTAACTCCTAACTGAAGGAGTAAGAATATCTGTAAGGAATACTCTCTGTGGGTATAATGAACACGAGCAGTTAATAAGTATTCCTGAACGTCTCCAGCATAATGTACGGTACTGGGCCTGTGTGCATTACAATGGCGGTGTGGGCAGAGAACCCAGAACCTTCCGCTGCAGACGCCCTCACCCCGGGGCACCACGATGTCCGCCAGGCGCATGGTGGGCTCGATGTACTGCTCGAAGGCGGGCTTCACAAACTTGTTGTACTGCTTGATGACGCCCTCGATGTCGCGTCCGCGCTCCGTGATGTCCCTGCGCAGACGCCGCACCAGACGGATGTCCGAGTCGGTGTCCACGAACAGCTTCATGTCCAGCAGCTGAAAGCAGGAGCGCAACGCGGCTCAGCGGCCGAAACGAACACCCGCTCCCTCCTCTTCCTCACCGCCACCCCCGGCCTTACAGCCGCTCTTCAGCGACGACGAAGCACGCGGAGCATCGTGAAGCCGCAGGCGTTCCCCGCCTTACCTTCAACAGCTCTTTATCCGCGAAAGACATGATTCCTTCGAAGATGATGACACTGGCTCCATACACGGTTTTCTGGAGTGAGGAATAAGAGCAGGGATATCAGACATCTCGTGCAACATTGCCATGCTTTCGTATTAAACATACTGTCGGTTTTAATAGCGTAAATAAATTATACGTCCAGTCAGAGTCCCCCCGCAATCTCTATTGCATCTTATCACATTTATTTCATACTTGATTCGTTTCTGTAGCAATATGCAATGGAACAACGGTAATATTGCATAAGACGACAGGATAAGACATACAAATGACCTTGTGCAATCGCCTAGCAACTGGTTTTAATGCCCAGAAATATCCATAGTGAAAAAGTCCAGGTCCTCTGCGTATTTTTCATATTTCATAACAAAACATAGCGTTAGTGTCATCACAGTGAATGAATGTTGGAGTGCGTGGGTGGTTGTGCGTGTATGTCTGTACATTCAGGCGAGCATGCATGCGACCGTTTCTGTTCAGATTATCATAGCAGCTGTCTTGGTCCAGTGGATTACATTACATAATGTTAGTGTGTTTGTGCGCGACTGCATGTGTGAGGCTGTGTGCACAGCATGGTTGGGTGTGTGTCTGTGCTTCTTCTTTAATTATTTTCTTAGCAGATTACTTCATCCAGAGAGATAGGATGATTTACGAACTGTAATATTTGCGTGTGTGTGTGTGATTGCATTTACTGGTCCGCCTACCCAACTCTATGTTTGTGTGTGTGTGTGTGCATGTGTGGGTGTGCATGTGCGTGTACATACTATATGCGTGTGTGTGTGTGTGTGGGTGTGTGCGTGTGTGTGTGCATACTGTATGCGTGTCTGTGTGTGTGCCTGTGAGGGTCTGCGTGGGAGTAATCAGGCATAATCAGGTCCTCACCCACTCCTTCTGCCGGCCGTGGGTGTTGAAATCGTACACTGGTATCTTGACGCTCTTTCCCTGCTTCAGCTTCCGCAGGGTGTGCACCAGCAGGCCGAAGTCGAAGGCGTCAGGGTGGTCGAAGTTGTAATCGTTGCTGGCAGCCAGGATCTGCTGTTCTGGGGTGAGAACCTGAGAAAGGCATTGTGGGTCAGAACCAGAAATGCCTGTAGGAATCCATAATCTCAGAACCCAAACCAGTGCAGGGCCTTGATAGGGCACTTTCCTCTGGCCGTGGGTGGCTGAAGTTAGCAGGACTAAATTTAGGTGGGATCACTCTGACCCTTTGGTTGGAGCAGAGAGGCAGACCTAAAAACTTCCACCAAGGTATTTGGCTTGTGCCCCTCTCCCCCTCTCCAATGGACCAATCAAATTGACTTTATAATTAACAGTGTAATAAAAGTCTTGTGGCACCTAATAGGCCAAGATGTGACTCTAGACCAGAGTTTCTCAACTCCGGTCCTCAGGCCCCACTTGCAAGAAGGTTCCTGTTGTAACTAGGAACTCACACAACTGATTTAATGACTGAACCAAATCAAACCACCAAAAAAGCTCTTGATTAGTTAAATCAGGTTTGCGAGTTCCTGGTTACAACAAGAACCTTCTGGCAAGAAGGACTGGAGTTGAGAAACTCTGCACTAGACTGACACTTCTAGTCTCATATTGAGGGAGCCCTGTTGAGGAGTGTTGTCATCCTCCAATCGACTGTGACTGTGACTCCGATTAAACTAGTCACAGGATTAAACTACTGAACGCAGCATGCTCTGGAAAAGAACTGCACCAGCACTTCAGCAGTTAAAACAGCTACAAAGGAATTACTGTTATGATGGAAACCAATGGCGTTTTTGAAAGGGGTGTTAAGCACAGCCTACAATGGGATTCCTCAACCTGCTATAAATTGTTTTTGAATGCTTTTGGTATTACTGCTACTGGACCGTTACGTAATGGCCAGGGCAGACGCTAAGTGATGGCATTCCTTTGGCATATCCCTGTAGGCTCACACACAGCCTCCTCTCATGGATCACACTGGAATCCCATTATCTCTTCCTCTCTCTCTCAGAAAAAGCTTTGCAGCTCGTGGTCTCTAAGTAGACAGGAAGGGGCAGGATTACATGGCTCTGTATTAGAAATACAATTAGATGTAAAAAAACAACACTGGTTGCCATTGAATCTTTTATGGACAGAGGGATGAATAACCCCACTAAGCACTAAGCGTGAGGAACAACACTAAGCAGTGAAGAACTGTACTAAACAATGAGAAACAGCAGGAAGTAGAGGATGGCAGTAAACAACGGAAAACAGCACTACACTGCAGAACAAGTCTGTCTTAAGTGTTATAGTCTTGTAACGAGAGTGAAAATCTTATTTTCTTTTCCCCAAGTAGAAAATATTACTGTAGCTTGCTTTTAGTTACTGTTTGCTAAATATTCTTAGTCCATTGGCAATACATGAGTCAAACTGTCTCTGCCCATTGGCAATACTTTGACCTTATTAAGCAAAAAAGTAATATAAATATAAATATAAAGTTATATTATACTTATATACTTATATAAGATATAAGATACTAGTTTTGGCTTTTACAGTGTAAGCATTGACAGCACTAAGCAGTGGAGAACAACAGTAAGCACTGGAAAACACTAAAGAACAGCAGTAGTACAAGCTATAGCAGCAGCAACAGCAGGACTAAGGAGTTCATACTGGCCCTAAAGGCACCAGTATACTCAAACCAAACAACGAACCGACCCATTTTGAACAAGAGATGAACAAAAATGTGCCGTTTGGTGGGGTGTGTGCAAGCCCCCAAGGCAAAGGCAAGGATTCTCAAGCAGCGCGCAAGTTCGCAGAAGTTCATCCAAATATCACATGGTTAGAGCGTTACGGTAGACCGGTCGGGGCAGAGTCCAACTTTTCCTGTTCATCTCATCACCGCATTGGGCCCGAGCAGCAGTCTGTGGTAACAAGTTGTGTCTCAATGGGATAGTAGGTTTCAGGTAGTGGTGTCCCATCCGAATGGTTTTCCACAATAGAAGTATTAAATCATGCCTTATTCTTCCAGGAGGAAAGTTTTACCTCATTTGTAACCCGATTCTCCAAAGGATTTATCCTTAGCTTGGTTCATCTTTTTGACCGATCACACAGATAGTTTAAAGACACTGCTTAAATTACTGGAACAAAATTTCAATGAAGTTAGGGGTCAATTATATGGAGTTCTAAAAAGCAATTAAAAAGAAATCTGTGCAATACGTTTGTGAACAGCCTAATGGCTTGACATAAAATGAAGAACATGGATTTCTTATTGAATATACTCACAAACATGTGCAGAAATATGTTCACCGGTGATTTGTTTGAAAAATAGTTTGTACGTCATTTGGAGTATACTGCCCACCTTAGCCCCATGCAATACACATTTACCCGCTGCATACCCTCAGCGAACACACTTACCTAAGCACACCTCAAATAGTCTTTTTGGGAACAATTATATTAAGATGAACCTTTATTCATTTATTCATCATGCTTTTACCGAATCTACATACATTTTATGCAAATCTGATAACGGATGAAACTCTTTATCAAAAAGGTAAAAAAAAAATAGCTTCCCCAAACTTGAAACTCAACTGCCACCCATGCCCCACACACACATATACACAGACCTTGTAAAAGGAGTCCATGGACAGGAGCACTACCCAGGGGACGTCCAGTGCTTCGATGATCTTCCTGGCCACAGTGGTCTTCCCTGAGGCACTGCCCCCACATAGCCCTGTCAGTCAGGGAGTAACACATTATATTTTCCATTATATTCACCTCTTTATGAGCAAATTTAGAACCCAGAACAATGTCAAACCAGTCCAACAAGGGCAGCGAGAAACTGCTGGTAGCCACTGTTTATGCTGCAGTGCATACGGCCTAATGTCCAATGGAGGTCTGCCTGGAGCATGCACAGAATGCTGGAATACAGGTCGGCACACTAGCAAGGATTTTTATTGCATGAGCAAACATTTCCACATACAAATATTGCACAGAATGATGCAAGCCAGTACCAAAACCGACACCTTTAAATGCACGTTTATTATATTACAGAAAAAAAACAAAAAACACAGTAACTTTTGGTCTTTAATTGATAGTTCACTTTCTTAGGCTTTTTGATATCATTTAATTTTTAGGGTATGTTTAGGGTATGAAATTGTTTATGTGCAATGAAGACATTAGATATTAACTGACATTTATGATGACTAGCCAGCTTTACAACGGCAGGACACATTCAGGGTTTGTGGTCTAAGCAGAGAGCAGACTATAAGTAGCCCAACTCCATACAGCTTGTACAGAAATGCTATGCCTCCAGAAGCTGCATGTACATAATGATATAAATAAATTATAATCTTCGTTTTAATTTATTGGAGCTATTTCCAGAGTTCTTGATTTACCCTAAGCCAACCATTGTAAAGTTGACAGGTTGTCAGAAACTTCTGGAAGTATGAAAAATATCTTTAATTCAACATTCTGGACCAACTGAAAACAAACACAGAAAGTTGAACCACAACTAAAGAGGTGCTGTTTCACACACATGAATGTACGGAGAAAATGCAGTTCTTTACATGACGTACCAATGACGAAGGCCTCTTTGGACTGCGTGCCATGCTCATTGTACCAGGGCGGCCGGCCGGCAGTGTAGATGGTCCTCTTGCTGGTCCGTAGCAGGGGGGGCTCAGACTTACACTGGCTGGTGGTCCTCTTGCGTGGTGAGACCCCGGTGCTGACTGTAGGGAGAAGCCTGTCCAAACCCTCACTGCCCCCGCTAAAGGACAGAAAAGCAGACAGAGCACAGAGGGCATCACTTCCTCTCATCTTTACAAATACAGCTACGAAAGTGTAGGAAGCTAGACAACTGACGTGTGACCAGAAGGCAACACGTTTCAATCCCAGGAGCCCATGGCTGCTGTTCTTCTGACCCAATGTTACCTGACAGTTAGCCAATTCTAATTCTAATTAACTCATTCTTAGTTGCTCATTATTGCATCTCCATGCAACAATCCAACAGGCCTTCTGACAAGTCTAAAGCCAGGGTCACTTTACTTAATCAGTTTCAACGGATTATTGATTGATTAATTGACCAATGCATTATGTGCAGATTGGCGTCTGCAAACCACACAGCAAACAGTGGTAATCTGTTACAGGTCAGTTACTGTGGATATTTCTGTCTCTAAGAACTAAATTAATTTACAAAAAAGATTATTCTAAGGGATATTTAGCAAACTAGCTTTGTATTAATGTCCGAGTCTGCAGAAGCTGACTAAATATCAAAACTTTATTGCCAAAGAAGAAATAACGGAGGACGTACAAATGAAGAAGTCCTTTGTTTGTGATCATCATTCTAAAAACGCCAGCACAAAACACACCCAAAGCTTTCCTTCAGAAAGTGTAGCAGATTAAAACAAAAAAGTGTCTACTTCCCCTTCACCTTTCACCCCTTCCTCAGACGAGGCTGAATACAATGAATATCAAGTCATATATAAACATGCCCAATATTTTGCAAGACCAAATCAAGCACCGACTGTCGGATTTTATATAATCGAATAGATTAGATTCTAATATATTTGCAATACATTGTAAAATTCGAACACTGAAAGAAACCTGATTACAACTGTGAAGCTAATATTGACTAATGTGTCAGACAGTATATAAAAAAAAACATTATTCAAGACACATTTTAAACATAAAACACAAGCACTATAGGTCCATTTACTTCAGTTATCAAGTAAGTGTTATGCTTTCTGGTGATGTGAGCAAACCTCAAAATACAAAATGTCACGGGCTGAATACGGAACAGAAAATGTGAATGTAAGCAATGACCATGCAAACCAATTATAGCAAGCTGCGAGGTGAGAGAAGTGACTTGGTTAATCTATAGCTGATCCAAAACAAATAAATTGTAAAAGAATATTGCAAGGACAAACAAAACGCAAAAGTACGACCAAACCCCTTAACTAGCCAAACACTGCTTACCTAGCCAAACTAAAAATACTGATACACAAAAAAGTACACAACAATTAAGACAGAAAGACAACAATTAAGGTTCACAGGGAGGTAGGGAGGGACGGGGAGAGGTGCTGCTTGAAGAGGTGCGTCTTCAGTTTGCACTGCCTTTCCCTCCCGGATATTCCAGCATATTAAAACAAACATGCAAATTACTGACAAGCAACAAGTTGACTTACTGAAGCACTCGAGAGATCCAAACTTCCCCAACCGACGAATGCAAAAACCCTGCCATTCTAGTCAGAGTCTGATTTGCCTTTGAGTTTATGCAAAAAAGTACACTCCGCTGCTGGCTGTCCACACCTCCCCCGAACAACATGACTAAATTGCTTTATTGCTCTTAAATACCCTGGCACAAACACCGATCAAAGTTGACAAAAGTGGCTCTGGGGATGACCTCCACTATCTTATCAGCCCAAACCAGCCTCATACGGTTATATGGATTGGAAGAAAGCAGACACAGAGGGCCATACACATTAACCAAGCTGAAGGAGACTTGCATGTTCTGTTATCACCGCCGGTAAAGTATAATGACAAGCTGATAAAATACCCCTCTTATTACAGGCTGTGCCATTGCTATGGTTTTTACAGTCACACACTGCTCCACCAAATTCCAGCACCTCTCAGCATAAATACTCCAGCATGTGAAAACAAGTTTGCAGCACTATCAAATTTTCAAGTGAGCATTTCATGCAGCTACTTTCTGTAGCAAACTATACATTTTTTCCCAGCACGGATGGATGACACACTCATGCACCTGTACAGTTTTAAGAGTACAGAGAAGAGAGCTGTGCACCGGGGCTGATTGTAGAACCAGTTGAGACATGCAGCAGAGATAAGAATAGTAAACAGTAAACATGTAGACCAGTGGCAGAGACCAGAGTTTCCCTCCTCAGGGTCGGTTTCAGAGTCAGCTGCGCATAGGTCCAAGCCCGAAACTTTTGGAAAAATCACACACGCTGCACTTCAGTGGATTACAACAAACAGAGCACAGAAAGGTCCTGTGCACAGGCTCAGGAGACAAACATTCAGACAGTGGCAAAAAAAAAAAAAAAAAGTACACGTGGGCAGCAACACCTGACATGAATAACAGTCGACCAATGAACGAATGTAAAAAAGGAGCTTACCTGCCATCCGAATTGAGAGACCAACAGCCAGATATCCTGGCACCCGAGAAAGCGGGGAGAGTGTTCATGGTTAGCGGTTAGCGCGCGTCAGCTCCCTCTGAGAGGAGTGTGTTTTTTACACTGCGTTTGACTCTGCGTGCAGGAGCAGCACTCTGGCCCCCAGGCACAGCGCTGCGGTGGGAGAGAGATGGCGGGGGAAACTAAACTATGCTTTTAAACATCGCTTCTACATTCCCTTCACTTCAATTACCCAGCTGCAGGCATTGTGGAGGGACACTGGGAAATGAGACTGCTACGCTCTTTCCATCTCCGCTCCTGCCAACAAACGTAAGAGGATAACTTCAGATTATGTTCGTTATGTGTTATTAATAGCAGCAGGTTCGTAAGAGACCGCGCCTCCACACACACACACACAAACACACGCTCTCAGTCACTCACTCACACCACTTGTCCTGCCTGTTTTGGAGCTGGGCGGTCATCTGTCTCTGACACTCAGTGTTGCAACAGTTCACCAGAGGAGAAAGGAGAGAGCAGTGTCAAACCCAGCTGCTCTCAGAGAGGGGAAACGCTGCACTGACGCTGCTCCGCGATTCCAGAAAAACAAGCATGGTGGAGGTGCGCCTTCAGGCAGCCGGGCGGGGCAGGAGCGAGGGAGCGAGCGAGGGAGGGAGGGGACTCCCTGTGGAGGGGCGGTGTTTCTGAGCGTGCAGCAGGGCCGTCTGGGGAGGCCAGCCTCCCAGTCAGTTCGGGGATGTGCGAACAAACAGTGTGATGAAACTCAACTCTCCACTTCCCAGCAGGGTGGGGCGGGGTGCGTGTTCTACCCTACACCCTTAAAACAGCACCTTCAGAGACAGCCCCGAGGAGGTCGAGCAGTTGCCACAGAGCTAGGCTAGCAACCTGCCGTACACGAGCTAGCAGCTGTCAAAGTCTCCCAAGCCTTAAAATAAAGGCAGACCAGCTGGGTACAATACCCGGCCAGTGCAACAAAAGACCTAGGAATTACAGTGTTCTGGAGAAGCTGTGAAAGAGCAGCAATGTATCAGGTTGCTTCTCTGTCCCCTTCTTGCTTTCTCTTTTGTTTCTGCAGTTTGAATCTGCTTTCAATTTGTATAACTCTCGCTCTGTGATCATGACTTGGGCTGTGCATGGGAAGAAAAGATAATGGCAGCAGAAATGCCTGGTAGGCCATTTATCTGTGAGTCAGTGAGCGCCCATCACAAGTGCAAATTCACTGGAAAGGGCATGACATAGCACTTTGAGTACGTTAAGCGGAGTCTAGTGCCAGGCATATTGTCTATTATCTATCAAATTTCTTAAGAAAAGCTTGTTGTAACTTCCTTTTTCATAAAACCTCTTGCACCACCGCATCTTCTGCATGCCCTACCATACCAAATTTGGCTTTGTCTGCACTTTTACATGGAATGTTTTTGACCAGCACATCCCTAAGCAATGCCCAGTATGGAAACATACCAACATGGTCTGCATTTGAGAGTGAAAGCCTTGCATATACTGCAAAACCCTGTATTTTCATCTATACACATTAGCCACTGGAGTATCTCATTGGAGATGAAATAGATGATATCATGTATGAATTGGTGACCTTAATTGATAAATAATAAAATTATTTCAGAAAATACCAAAAGACATGCAGGTTAGGTTAATTGGAGAGTCTAAATAGCCCCTTGGTGCACTCCTGCCATTGCCCATGACCAAGGCACTGGCCTCAGAACTGGTATCAGTCCCCGAATGGCACACTATGGCTGCCCACTGCTCCGAAGTAATTAGAATGGATCAAATGCAGAGGAAAGACAATGACCCAAAGCATACATCAAAAAGCATACCTCAAAATCCACACAGAAATGGTTCTCTGACAACAAATCATATGTCCTGAAGTGTTATCTCAAGCGCCAGACTTCAATTAAATGAAAACCTGTGGGCTGAACTGAAGAGGGCAGTTGATAAGTGGAAAATGTGTTTTTTGCAAGGTTCTGCATAGAGGAATGGTCCAAAATCCTTCCAAATGTGTTCCTTAACCTTTTTAATCATTACAGGAAAAGGCTCACTGCTGTTATCTTTGGTGGATGCACCAAGTAATAAAGCAGGGGAGCCAATAATTATGGAACGTGGAATTTTGGTGAAATCTAGTTAAATTAAGGTTTAATTTTGGTTGGTTTCATTGAAGCGTTAATAAAGTACAGGATTTTCACATTTATCTTATTTAATATTTGAGTTATCATATTGTTTAGTTTTTGAAGTATTTTGGTGCATTGCGGTCAGGGGTGCCAATAATTCTGGAGCCCACTGTATATTTACACTGCTATACCTATGGCAGTATCCCAAGAGGAGATCCAAAGAAAGGCATAATATCTTAAGGGGGTCACGGGAGCCATGGTGCAAGAGTTGACTCTTCAGCCTGCCAGAAGATGGGCAGGGTTTCTGCGGTCCAGGAGTGGGAAGCTGAATCCACCACCAGGTGACCACAACACACAGGACACATGAGCTGGAAGAACAGGCATGTGGAGGGAGGGGACAGGGGCCCAGATGTGGCAGACCAGAGAGGTCTGGCAGGTGTGTGGAGGGAGGTGAGGAGCGACATGGCCCGGTCTGAGGAGCTTGTAGATCAGTCAAGCAGCAGGATTCTGAACGAGCTGCAGAGGTCTGATGGCAGAGGAATGGAGGCCAGTCAGGAGGGAGCGTTTCAGCAGTCCAGATGGGGGATGACCAGCACCTGGAGTATGAGCTGGGTTGAGTAGGTAGAGAGGAAGAGGTAGATTCTGTCATGTTACACAGGAAGAATGCTTGCACAACGAACTGCCACCATGTTCTCACAAAGGGAGATACGTTTGCAGCCTAACACCATTCTCAGATTCCTATCAAATGAAGAGGGTGACACTGCTGCCATCCAGATTGAAGGAAATGTCAAGCAGATAAGAGTTGACCTTTTGCTGGTGATTTGTCACAGCTTGTGGGAAAGCTGAAATGTGTGCTGAGTCCAGCGTATTGGAGGTGGGAAGGAAAGAAAGAGTTGTGTCATAAGTAGCAATAAGACCGGCTATGCGAGGTCAAACTCAAAAACAGGTTTGGAGAGGAAAAAAATAAATAAAATGGTAATTTCACTGTAACCAGTTTCAGGCATTGCCATTGGATTTACAATCTACATGAGTTTGCTTCCAGGAAAGTCCATATGAACACCTTATTATTTCGAACGATCAAGTCGGGAAATCAGGATTCGAGATGCAATGCAAATTGGCCAACTTGCTCTTGCCATTATGGTTGAACAAAACATAGTCCTGCATGAGCTGTGAGAAATGTCATACAATAAAGCCGTACGTTAACCACAGCTACAAATTTAAAACACACATACATTCTGTGATTACCATATCACAGCAGCATTCAGTTCCCTGTGGTATTTTCATGCCTAACCCCCTGAAATAGCCAAAGATTGATTGCTATAAGTAGCTATTTGATTGAGAGGCTAGAAGGTAAACAGGCAGACAGAAACTGATGCACAGCCACAAATAAGGCACATAATCAATCACCTCCATCTTTCTTTCAATCGTCCAAGCATAAAGCATGTGAATGTAAATGGATGGCCAAGTTTTTATGAATTCCTGACTCAGAGAAAATAAATGACCCAACATCACTTAAAACACCTGTATCGCCGGATGATTTCTTCCTGAGGATTGTAATACTTCACTTTTGGATGGGTTGCCATCAAGTATTTATTTATGTGCATTTCCCAGTGCTTCATCATTTGTGTCACCACTTCCAAAACTAGCAGAACTGAAACCCATCACATACCCTCTCTATGTTCTACCCATCGTGTTACTACAAGAGCTGTGTGCCTGAACACCACAATCTTCCATCCTGACGAACAACACACCTATGTAATTTCCTTTAGCTAAGACCCCAAGCATTCCAGTAGTCCTACTAGAGCAGGTTGCTGTGATACAATTTTGTTTATAGGCCTTACGATGATTTTGTTTGAGCACAGTCTGAGGTGTTTAATTTCTTTCACCTAATTTCATTCTTTATAGGCTACAAATATATCATGATTATTTAATAATATTTGATGGAAAATATTACGCATGTTGCACCTTTAATACAGTAATTTGAGGCAGTCTTTCCTTCCCCCATTATTGTCCATGTTTGTGTATTAACTGAGAGGTGCTAAGCCCATGTTGTTTGAATGAATGCTGCACAGTAAAAAAGAAACAGAAATATAATTTCCAGAAACTTTATAAATGGCCAATAGTTAATCGCCAGAAATGCAGTGAATAGTATACAGGCTTACAAGCCAGAGTACAAGAAAACAATAACCTGAATAAACAAGCAATGCCAATTCGAACAAGACAAAAGTAGTATTTGTAACCCAGACAAGCATCACTTTGAGACTAACAAACCCATTGGACCTCAAAGGTGTATGCAAAAGCCATACCAATAGTATCAGAGATATTACTGCACTTGAGAAAATAATGCCTAACCTAGATTTCATACATTGTATAAAAAGATTGAAACCGTAAACAAATTGGACATTAACAAATTGGACACAATCACAAACAGGATACAAAAAAACAAGACCACTGACAAGGGCCCAATGTTAACCATTTTTGTAGCTAACTTTTTTTACAATAGAGCCTAAATTTAATAGTCAAAATATAAAGCAATATATTGTTAACCTTTATGCGGTGTACAGTTGTCCTCTGTTCTTTGAATATGTTAAATGTGATAATTTAACAAACAAAAGACTCTCTCTATATTTAAGTGTGCAATATAAAATAGAATGGAAAATAAAATAGAAAAACTGCATAGCTTTATCCTGTCAGCTCTATATACTAACCTCTCTCTTTGGAAACTGTTTAAACATTTAAATCAGACAAACATAAGACAAATGTATTATGTTCAACATGACAAATATTTATTTATTTAACCTCAGAACTCTCTTTGATTGATTAAAAAAAATGTGTGGTTTGTATCTATTTACACAGTAGTCTGTATGTCTGTCCTGGCATCTCTGCCTTGAGTCAGCTTTGGTGTCAGTACGTGCTACGGTTCTTGATATGGATTATGGATGCTTCTTTACATCATCTAGTAACTCATACAGAACATTTTAAATGTCTGTTCCCTTCAACTGACCAAAGATACAATTCAAACAGTGTTTCAGGGACCAGAGCCTCAGTTATGTAATTCTGAGTGGTACAGAGGACATGCATAACAGCTGGTCACTTTAAATATTCCCAGTTTGCCAAAATAGCACTTCAGAACCAGTTAAACCAACTCTGCACATTCCTAAAACAAATCCTGATGAAACTGAACAATTACCAACCTACATATCTATTTATTTAGTTGACACACTTCCCACCAACAGGCTACAGTACGCTGCAGTAATTATTTTTGGTTCAGACTAGAACACACCTTTAGGCTACAGTCATAATGAAATCCAGAAGTGTCAGTTCATTAATGTCGCAACACCCTCTTGTGGCACGTCGAGAGACGGTTCAGACAAAGTGCGAAGAGTCAGTTTTTCTTTTAAAAATGAAGGTGCTCACCCTTCCTAAAATGGCGAGTAGATCTATGGGGTGTAAGAAACGCAGAATTAAGCTGCCGTAACGTGGACTACCCCCTCACCCCAAAACAACATGTAATAAATAGGCATATACAAGAGCACCAAAAGCCTTTCTACGAGCATAATGGAACAAATGGTCCCAATACAAAATTCGACTGCAAAATTAAATTTCTATTCTGTGCAACTTTAAAACTAGCCATATGTAATCAAAACTGGAAACACAAGAAGCACAATGTTCAACATAATACAATATTAGTAAGCCCATGATGGATATTTAAAAAAACTTGAACAGTTTCTTGGAAGATAACAACAGTTTACAATTATAATGATGTATTGCCAAACTACATTGTATAGGTTAATTATCAATATAATTATATAATTTAGTCCTACATAGGACTTGCTAGATTTCCCAGGAACCCCCCCCCCCAAAAAAAAAAAGAAGGAAAAAACAACTAAAATAAATTTATGAATTAATAAATAATAATAACCGTAAACAACCCCACGAGGAATTGGTAGCCTTCATTGTAAGACCGCGTGCTGCTATAATAATAGCTAATAAACAATATTCCTAAACCACTTATCATCCGCCAAACAGTAGATAGAAGATACAGAGTTGAGGTAAATTCATATTAAAATAATATTTTAAAAAGAAGTTCGAACATTGTAAAACGCAGTTGATATTTTTAGAATGTTACGCTATGGCATAGCCTATCGGTTGACGCAATGCATTCATGTAGGCTATTGAAGCGCGGATGCTGTAGTTTATCTGGTTGCTTCCTTCTTAATAACAATGTGCCGAAAATGTACACACATATCGTCAAGTTGTTCAAAAATATCACTCCGGTGAAGCAACGACTAAGCGTACACAGTACGTACTGGCCATATCGGCCTAATCTAGATTCATCAATGAAATCCACGATTCAACCACGAGATCTCGCTTAGACAGTACTTCCTGGCTTCCATAGTTTCTGCTGTACAACGCGTGCTTCGGTGTAACCATGAAGACCCACGACAGGTCGTGAGGTTTACTTTGTAGATGCGCTTCACCAACAACAAAAAAGGCCGCCAGCCATTTCTCGTTTACTGTCCCATTAACTTTTCATCTATTCATTCTGTTGCGAGTACAGTCCAATTTACCTGTCAGATCGTGAGGAAGCTTTCTCCCCGCACTCCATCTCTTGGACCCTGCTTTCTCTACACAGGGCAGACATTGTTGCTCTTTTTTTGACAATCAGCTGTTCTGAAGGGTTTATGGTGATGCATGCTGGGAGATATAGTTCAGTCATCTCATCGCGAGATATTTTCTTTCATATGGCTAATGATCTTACGGACACCGTGTTCCAGAATGCAGTGTTTCTGGAGTTGTACAGTGATATCGAGTGATATTCATCAGCATATGAGTAGCCTACTCTTTAATGGAAGCACTCTCTCAACGCAAAGTTTTATTACATTTTTTGCACAAATTCTGTCAATGCCAGGTACGATTTATTTGCTTTGTAAATTATTATCACATACATTATTTTAACTGCTCTTTTTTGTATTTTGTATTGCTTTTATAAATGATTTAAGTTATTTTTATAATTTAATTTTTTGCAATACTAATAAGCATTATAACAATAATATGCTACCTAATACTGCTTTTACAATCGAAAGGTATAAAAACAAGGCCACACACTTAGTCAACAACATTTTTATTAATTAGATGAAGGGTAATAATGCACAGTTAATACAACAATTTGTAAAATTGTAACAGTTTAGATTAAGCAAAGGTGCTGCATCTCCCTCATTCAGTAGCCTCAGCTACGAATAACTGCAACAGAGAAATAAACTCAATACACCATTTCAGTTTATTAGCTTGCTATTCACTAGACTCCTGGAAATAAGCTAACAATTTTAATATGACCAGAACATTTTTCTGTTGGGTTGGTTTCTAAACCTAATGATTACAGCATTATTTTTATTGTTTCAAATTAGTTGTCACCTGAAGCCTGCTGAGGTTGAGTTTTTCTCTTTTTTATTATTTTTATTTATTTTATATTTTCTGCAAGAAAGGCAAAATTTTTAGGGTTCAAAATCAGAACCACCAAGAAAAATGAGGCAAAACAGAGGGCACCTCATTGTAACAATTCCCCAGATAAAAAAACATTACATAGCCCAGATCACCAGGGGCTCATCACCACTCAAATTCAAGCTTATTTCATGGGATAGTAAGTGCACTAAAGATGCAACATTATGCTCACAGAAACCTCTTCTCATTTATTTTCCATTTTAACAAAAGGAAATTTCAATGTGCATTCAAACGGTTGTTAAAATAACAGTGTATGACAAGACTAGCAACTGAAGTTAAAATCCAGCAACAGTATATGAAGAATGTACTGAAGGTTAAATGAGAATGAAAATGGAAAGAAACTGTAAATGAGAAGAGCAGGAAAAACCATAATAGGTGCAACAGAGCCGTGCTCTCTGATGCCACTTAAGGTTGACACAGTGTGGTATATTGCTGTAATCTCAAAATAGTTTAACACAGCCTTAAAGCTCCAACTGCTGAATATGTGTATGCCACATAGTCTAGGAAGACACATTACTTAGGGCAGGATCAATCCACTTCTGTGTATAAAACAGTGATACACAATCATAATCATAGTGTGACACCAAAGCTTATCATTAATACACAATTCAGTGATATGAAAAAAATAAATAGAGAAACAATAGAGAACAATATTGGAAAGAATAAAGATGCTCAACGAGGAATCAAACCCACAAAATACAAACAAACAAAAACAGCAGAGTTAAACTGCTATGAAAAATCAAGATATACTGTATGTTCTCTGCTCATGATTCCAGAATCAGTGCAGGCCTATTTTCAGACAAGAGAGAACAGCTAGAATCACACCATCAGTGCGACAGAGCACAACACCACATATTTCAGTCAGCCCATTTGCCTGCCTGAATACAATTGAGTTGTAAAAGCATACAAATGATTACGGACACTAGGGACTTACTACCTGCCAGACCTTCAAAATACATCCAATTCCCACAATGCATTTCAAATGGAGTTTTTTAGATCGTCTACTCTTACACAGGTTGCAGTAATCTACTCAAAACAACATTTATACTTAGGGACAAAAATATAAGTGTTGTGTGACTGCTATGACATTGTCAGTTAGGAAATCAGATTGAAACATGGATGATTCTAAATCCTGTCAAACTAATTACACAACAATTAATATTACAAGGCTACATGAGTGGTTGCAGCAAGAACGTGTCGTGGATCAACATGCAGTCACATGTTGCAATTCAAGTTCAGAAAAGACGGGATTATATTAAGTTGAACAGGCCTATTGAAATGTCTATTATAGTCGGATGGCAATCAGAACGCCTTATGTTCAACGCATGATATTAGTGTACTGTATATGTTCCTTTTTCCTATTCCACCCCAGATACTACTTGATTTCTAATAGATCATATTTACAAGGGATCATAAAATAAATGTGCATATGCCAGTTTGAACAGGCTTTCTAAACTTTCTTATATATAAATTATGTAATCAATAATGATTTCATTCTTTGCAATGCTGAGATGTGTAACCAAGCTACTGGATATTAAAAGTTATTTTTATTTAAAGTACCTTCTTTACATATTAATTTGCCTCACATTATGCCCCAGTCATCTCTCATGTCACGGACTGGTTGTGATATACACTCTGATACTTTGTGATACATTACACACCATTTATTTAAAAAAAACTTTCTTTAACCTGTAATACAAAAGTAGTACGGTCTTAAAGTTTCTACTGGTCTCTAATTCGTTACTATGGCTAACTGCTGTGCAGTAGATCAACCCCTTTCATACAGCTTTTGTCACACTGTTTAGAAACTGAGACCAAATAGTAACTGTTCCTGAACTTGAAGCTGCTTCACTGTCATGTTGATGCAACATCTATGTGCACACCTCACCAGGGATAAAGGTTAAGGTGAAGACAGTGTTTGTGAAGTGCAAGATAAAAAGGGTGTTTTAAAGTGCAAGGCAAGAGGATTTTACTACAAAGAGGAAGTGGCGAGCCTTTAAGAGAAGACAGAATCAATATTTGCAGGGTCGCCTTTCACTATATATATATTTTACTGTTAGGAGGGCTTTGAACATCTATTCTTTGTTAATGCAAAGCAAGTGATTCTAGCTTTCTGTGAGCGAAAGCAAACTTGAACTTCAAGTTTTAAATGGTAGCTACTACTGATTGTGCTGCAGTGCTGCAACTTTGTAACTTTATATACAGTACAAAACTGTAATTCAGTAATTATTTTGCATATAGTCACCGAGGTTAAGCTTGCAGTCCTTGCAACTTTCTTATACTACTTGAAAGGGTCAATTGCACCAGAAGTAACAAAACAAATGACCATAATCAAATTTGAAAGCGGTTGGTAAGAAGATAGGTATATACATCATCTGTGTAAATGTTGTTCTTGGGGCAATATATATAAATGACTGACAGATGATGGTTTGAGGGATCATTATAAAATGCTATCAAATGGAATAACAGAAAACAACACAGAATAAGATTATACATGGAGCACACAGTTTTCAGTAGCTTTTCCCAATGTTACATGGTTCCCAAAACAATAATTTAATTGCTTTTAACTACTCTGACTGCAGTATTCATAGATGATTTACTTTCGCTTACTTTCGCTTCTCCTGCCAAATAAATACCCAAAGGCATTCATTTGGCATCACCTGCCTGGCTCTCCAATTTTACCCCCAAGGTAACAATATGCATGTTGCTCAAGAAAAATTAAAACATAGCCTGACAAAATCAGTACTATTCATACCTTCTCTGTGCAGTTGCTAGATTTAAACTTAACAAAACACCTTACCATGCCAGTCCAAGCTACAACTACTAAACTACTGCTCAGAGATACAAGAAGGCTTTTCAGAAATGGATAATAGATTGGTCTGCCCATATTTTGTGCTGGTTGAACAACAAAGACTGTAACATTAAACAAAAAGAATGAAAACAACATAAAATAATACAATATTGCACCGTAGCAAACTGTTCCAAAAGCTATCTTGCTATCTCTGAAGACAACACGTTTCAATATTCAGCTGCCACAATCAACAAGAGGGATACACCAAACTGAAAACAAATAAGATTTGTGAATAAAAAAAATTAGATTAAATATTTTTAACTTCCTGCCTTGAAAATGATGGACAAATTCATTGCTTTGAATATATATGCATGTATATTGTATATATACACAGTACACTATAACTGTGATAAAAACACTAGTAAATTAGCTCACCATGCTAATTGAATAACTTTTAGATCCTTTTATAACCTCTCAAACACAACATGAAACTACGCACACGTAGAGATAACTATGCAAAATTGATTTAAATATTACTTTTGTTTAAAAAAATTCATATAAAGAGGGATTTTTCCACTTTGATTACAATGAATCCCTTATGTGAAGCTTATATTTAAAATAAGGTCTAAAAATGGAATGGATGGGAAAAAGAGAGTACTATATATCAGTATATACCAGCAGACACATATACTGTATATATTCATATAGATTAGGTTTAAAAACACAAGGTCAGTTTGAAATTAAATACAAGAACAAATAGCTTTAAATTTCTGTTGTCTTAGCTTCTTTAATTTACTCCTAAAATATTCCTTCACTTCTAAGCAAAATGCTTCATTATTATCATTATAATTTTATTATTGTTATTACTGTTCTATTTTTTATGGGTATAACGTTGAAAGCGTCTGGGTCTTTCTTGCACAGATGAATCACTCATTGGCTGGCATCTTCTTGGGCTTGCCCCTTTTCTTGGTGGGGAGGACTATGTCTCTGTTTAGGGCCGGGGGTGTGGGGGCCGAGGCATGTGCAGTGCTCTGAGTCTCTGACCGAACGGACCCCTCCTTGATCCTCGGACTCTCTTCTGGGGGCCGCTCTTTGGGCTTCCGGCCTCTCTTCTTCCCAGCCGTGATGTTCTTCAGGTCTGTCTGTAAGCCATTCTGCGGCTCTTTCCTCTTGCTTTTGGGTGCCATGTGGCTGGTGGCACGAAACCAGTTCTGTACACAAGCCAAATGGGACAGAAGTATGCGCATGTTAGTGTTGCTCCGGCGGAATGAGTACTTTGAAGCTTGATATGTGCATACACTGTTTTTTTATTATAAATTAAGCAGACAAACTACCTAGATAACCTTTGAGTTGTTCTGGTTAAGCTTGACCGTGAAAGAGAATGAGGAGAGTGTAATAATCACGTACACGTACTGTAAAAAAAGTGCATTCATCAGTCTGTGAGGCCAATCTTAAGGTAATTTTTATGAAGCTGGCTTGTGCAGGCTCTTCAGGCAAGCTCCCTTGAAGTGCCCATCATGAGGCCAGTCTGTAAGAGGCCCTCATGATGCCTAGAAACTGCCTTTGATGGGGACCTCTCTACAAGGCCCCTCCTGAGGCCTACCTGTAAGGGCAGGGCCCTTGTTCAGGCCTACCCAAATAAGTTCCCTTCAAGTAGCCTACCTGAGAGTGTGTCTTGCTGATGTGGTACTTCACACCACTCTCTGAGCTGAACTCCTTCTGACACAGCAAGCACCTGTACTTCCCCACAGCGCCCCCACCCTGAACCACACAGAAACAAGCCCAAGTCAGGCCATCTCGTAGTCATTGTAGATAATCTACAGTGCGTTTTATATGAAGAACCACAACAAATAATTACAATTACTCATTTAAGTCTAGGGAGCTGGTAGAACTTACCTTGTTACAGTTTGCCAAATGAGCCTTAAGTCCTGAAACACTTGAGTAGACAGCTTCACAGCTCTTAAAAAGAGAGAAACAAAAATAGAATGCTAAATTATGTTAAGCACTTACTCTAGCATTTCCTCAAGCGTCATTCAGAGACAGGTTTCCACAATGCAAATTGTCTACAAAATCTGTCTGTCTCACAGATTTTCAATTATGTTTCTTAACCTGCTTTATACGTATCTACAGTCCCAGTCAAACGTTTGGACACACCTTGCCCTTTTCTGCTTTTTCCTATTCATGTTTATTTTCTCTGTATGAAATCGAACAATTCATACGTGGTCAAAGTACAGATTCTCAGCTTTTATTAAAGGGCATTTTTGTACATATTGGTTTCACCATATATTAATTACAGTACTTTTTATATATAGCCCCGCAATTGAGTGTTTGAGACAAATTAACATAATGTCAAATAAAACAGTCATAAATAAAAGCATATTATTTGCATGCCATGACTTCCTGAAGTCTGTGACCAATCAACTACACCAGAGTCTGGGTGTCATATTTTCAGGGTGTCGTACAACTGATACAAAAATTTGTTTACATTTGAATGGATCTCTATGAGAACTGTGGGATGGGACTAGCTTCAGCTATAAATTACGCCAAAACAGTAAGGAATACATCTGTTGGCTAAATGGCTTTATGTCATCAAGGGTCCATGGTATCAGATGAGCCTCAAACCATCGTGTTGCTGCCAGACATGCTGTAGATACTACAAGGGACATTTCTCCTGACAAATTTTCCTGTTGAACTTAATGGAAGAATTATTCAGGAGAAACAACCTTTGAAGTATCGACGGTATATCTAGTAGCAGCACGGTTGTTTGAGGCTGGTTTGATACCTCGGACCCTTGATGACTTAAAGTCATTTAGCCAACAAATGTATTCCATACTGTATCAGCATAATTTATAGCTGAAGGTAGTCCCACCCCACAGTTCCCAGACAGATCCATTCCATTCAAATGCAAAGACTTACAGTATCGCTTGTAGGACAACCTGACAATAAGATATCCAGACTCTGGTGATGTTGATAGGTCACAGACATCAGAAAGTCATGGTATGCAATGGATATGCAACCAAATACAAAACATTACAATTTGACCACATATGAATTGGAAATAAAACCTTCATCAAAAAAGGCAAGGTGTGTCCAAACTTATGACTGGTACTGCATGTATATGAAACTTTCCCTGAAAGCTTGCAAATGCGTTTTATTGTTTTATTTAATGCGTTTCTTTTTTTTAAATGCAGTTTCTTTTCTCTGTTAATCTCTTTTTCCGTATCTTCCAAATATTACTGGTTAACTTTGGAAATATCTCTATACAATGTTATTTTTATTGTGCATTTTAAAATGCATCATTATGGTTCTGATGCAACCCTAATATACTGTACATAAAAATTAGCTTTTTATTTAACAGCCAATTAGTGTTTTAATAGCACCAGTCTTGACAATAAGCTGGCTGGGGCCCTTGAACTTAACCATGTCCAAAGAAATCCTAGTTAATGTGTTAATGTGTCCTCACAGTGCATTACCTAACACACATCCATAGAAACAGAGAGGGTGTCTTACACAGTTGGGGCAACAGATGAAGCCTTTCTCTTTGACTTCATTCTTCCAGTTTTCCAGCGTTTTGGGGTTAAATGTTGGAAGCCCTGGGCGAGTGTAGTTGAGCTGCAACAAGAAACATAACATACAGATTTTATACATAGTATGTTTCCCTGGTACTGATGCAAGAGAATGCGTACAAGTACATATTTTGTATGAATTAAATCTTTCTATTCCAGTAATATCTGTAAGAATAGTTTTGTTCTGAATATTCACTTTGATGTTTTAAAAACATCAAAAATATTTCTTTCTTTTAAAATATTCTTTAAAAATACTTGACCCAGTTGTGGTGTGTACACATGTGTATGTGAATGTCTGCATGTGTGTGTGTGTGTGTGTGTGTGTGTGTGTGTGTGTGTGTGTGAGTGTATGGGTGTGCATGTGCATGCATGTGTGTATGTCTGCATGTGTGTGTGTAAGTCTGCGTGTGTGTTTGTGTGCATGCGTGTGCGTGTGTGTGTGTATGTCTGCATATGTGCGTAAGTCTGCGTGTGCGTTTGCGTGCGTGTGAGTGTGTGTGTGTGCGTGCATATGTAAGTCTGCGTGTGCGTTTGTGTGCGTGTGAGTGTGTGCGTGTGTAAGTGCACGTGTGTGTGTGTGCGTGCGTGCATGCATGTGTGTGTATGTTGCTGACAGAGACACTCCTTACTCTTTTGGTGTCGGGGACAAGGTCGTCCTTCATGCGGCGCTTGTTTCCCCAGTCCCTGGCCAGTTCGTCCTCAGCAATCTCCTGCAGGTGGAAAACAGCCACCTGGGCAGAGCGCCGCCTGACCCTCCCGCTGGGTGTCCTCTCAAAGTCCTCCATGAAGACCTCCCCTTCCACCTCCTCCTGCTCCCTCTCCTTCTCCTGCTGCTCCTCTGCCTCCAATTTCTCTAGTAAAGCTTGGGATTTCTTCGCCACCTGATATGTTTCTTCCTTTTTTGCCTGTGCACCAGCAAAACCAGAGCAGAAACACCCAACTTGGATGACAATTACAGCAAAGTGACTTGATTTGGAAA